>NC_061108.1:11868240-11898240 GCF_015104395.2 Macrobrachium nipponense
CCAATATTTTTTGTTATATTGTGCCATGTTTTTTGCGCACATTTCCCATATATAAACCTTTTAAAAAGAAAAAGGTAATATCGAAAAGGCTCAAATATTAGGAGAAATGTGACATACGCGTTTCCGAGATTTTTCGGCCGAGAATCGTCGCGCGGAGGGGGGGGAAAAAAAATATTTTTTCAAAAATTCACCATAAATCTAGTATTGGTCTAGAGACTTGCAATATGTTTTAACAAATGAAGATAAATGGATTGAATATTACTAGACTGTAAGATTTTTATGTTACAATAGCGTTTTTTGACCTTTTCGGTTGAGTCAAAGTTGACCAATCGTAGTTTTGTTTTTTTCGTACTTATCGTACTTTATATGCAAATATTTCAAAAATGAGAAATGCTACAACCTTTCAATATTTTTTGTTATATTGTGCATGGTTTTGCGCACATTTCCATACATAAACCTTTAAAAAAAGCGTAATAAGAAAAGGCTCAAATATTAGGAGAATGTGACCTACGCGTTTCCGAGATTTTCGGCCGAGAATCGACGCGCGGAGGGGAAAAAAATATTTTTTTCAAAAATTCACCATAAATCGAGATATTGTTCTAGAGACTTGCAATTTGTCTTAAAGTGAAGGTAAATGATTGAATATTACTAGACTGTAAGTAATTTGTTACCCAAAAAAAAACCAAAAAATAATTTGAAATATATATATATATATATATATATATATATAATATATATATATACATATATATATATATATAAATATTATATATATATATCTAATAATATATCTATATATCTATATATATATATATATATATATATATATATATATATATATATATATATATATATATATATATATATATATATATATATATATATATATATATAGAATATATATATATATATATATATATATATATATATATACATATGTATATATTATATTATATATATTATATATATAAATATAAAATATAATTATATAATTATATAATATATATATATATATATATATATATAGATATATAATATATATCATAATATATATAGTATATATAAATTTTTTTTATACGTAAAATATATATATTACCTTCTTCGATTCTGGTACCAATACATAAATAAAAGGAATGCAGGTGACACTTCTCTTTTCGTATACAATGAAATGTCTTATTATTTTTTTATCATGCACACATTCAGATATATAAAAAAATTGTAATAAATTTATTTACTACTATAATAAATATAAAATAAATGCAGAATACTCACTCGTAATCCTGACTCTTCGTTCTTTATTCTTGTTTTTCTCCCTCCTCCATTGAAGAGCTTGCATTTTTTCCACTCGACATGACGAGGTACAGGTGGAGGAGGGAGACGCGTGCCCTTACTGCTGATGGACCCGGCGGCCCCGTGCTCCCTCCGCTGTCGGTTTAGGGGGCGCGCTCCAATACATGACCTTAGTGTTGTACTATCGGTCACACTCCCCTATCCTGCAAAGAGCAACTTTGCAGATACGACAGAAGAACCGGGTGTCTCTCCTTCGTGCCACTCCATATGGCACACCGGCACCGTTTTCTGCCTTCGCCCTTCTAAGGCATCCAGTATGTGTTCACCTGGCTGCAGCCGACACGCAGGGTCCACTACCCGACGAGAAGCGGTGATGGCGGGGCCGGCAGCAAGAGGGGCGTCGTCAGCAGGGCGGCGGCAGCAGGGGCGTCGTCAGCAGGGGCGGCGGCGGAGCAGGGCAGCGGCAGCAGGGGCGTCGTCAGCAGGGGCGTCGTCAGCAGGGGCGTCGTCAGCAGGGGCGTCGTCAGCAGGGGCGGCGGCAGCAGGGGCGGCGGCAGGTCGAGCGAAGTTGGCCCTCCTATCTGCCCTTTCCTCTAGGGGCAGATCTGCAGCTCGGGGCAGGGGGTCAGTTATGGAAGGCCACTCATCGGGATCGAAGTTGATGAGGGCATTCCCGGCTACCTCTAGGAACTGTATGGGGGTCAACCTCGAAAGATTGTCACCGCGGTACCCACAGTACAGTATGTAGGCATTTTGGAGGGCCAACTGAAGGATGTATTTGAGGAGCTTCTGTGTCCACCTTCTGGTTCTCCTGGCGAAGGGATAGTACTGGATGAGCTGATCAAAGAGATCAACTCCTCCCATGTGCTTGTTGTAGTGCCCAATGACAGTAGGCCGCTCGGTACAAAACTCCTCAAACACAACTCGGCCCTGTCGACGTGTCTTCTTCCGCTGTACGATCTCTTCTTGGATGGGTTCATGACTCGTCGTAATCATGGGGACGAGTCGGACACCCTTCCAACAGATGACAAAGACAGCGCCCTTCCGCCGCCACTCTGTCTCTCCTCTTGCCAGGTGTTGCGGATGACTAGCGAACCTCTTGAGGACATTCGGGGCCCCACGCACCAACCGAAGGGTATCACTGACGTGAACACCTGCTTCATACAGTTTACCTGGGCCAGGATACCGAGTTTATAATAATTATCCATAACACAGGTGATATCCCTGGTTACGGAAACGTCCCACAAGGTTGAATACAGTGTCACGCAGCGTGGAGAAGACCCCGGTATACACTGAAAAGTCCACAACGTATCCAGTGTTGGCCTCGGTAATGAGAAAGAATTTCACACCATATTTCTTTGGCTTCTTGGGGTTATACACTTTTATACTAAGACGTCCTTTGTAAGGCATCATCCCCTCATCCAAAGACAGGTTCTTTCCAGGAATCGAGATTACTACACCGCTCACGGATATAATCCAACACTGTACGCACTAAAATGAGGCGATCACTGTTATTCCGGGGAATGGCCCTTCGGTTGAAGGCGTTGAAGTACCTGTCCATCGCCAGGAAATTATCACGGGACATAACGCCAGGCACATTCGGCATACATAAAAAATAATTTCTCCTCCAATATTGCCTGACGTCGACAGCAGGTGTCATACCAAAATAAATGTGGAGCCCCAAAAAATGTGCCATGTCAATGAGTTGCAACCCCGCGAGTAATAACGACAATAAGGTCGTCTTCAGCTCATACCGGCAGTACGAGCGTAGTCCACCGTCTCGTGTACCAGGTATTCCAGCAATTCCCGCGTCAGGAAAAGCTGGATGAACCCCAAAACAGTCAGGGGTACTGGTACGGTCATCCCAGGGGTTGCCGTGAAGGGGTGCATGTTAGGAGGGGTGGGGTACTCCGTCCACCCCTCGTCACTCTCCGACGACCGACCTTCACCTTGGCTGGCGCGACGAGCCGACCTTCTACGTGCCCGTGCGCGCGCACGCGCACGGGTGCGGGCAACGATGCACAATACCCCCCCCCCCCACCGTTGGCCCATCACCCTCACTTAGGCCCTCACTTTCTGTATCGTCCTCTGCGATAAAACTTGAGCCCATATCCCCACCTCCCCCTCCTCCTCAGATTCCCCCTCGTATGCACTGAACCCACTGAATTCGAGCTCACTTTCGGGATGTGAGGCTCGAACGGACATTGGGGGCAAATATTCATCCTCACTTTCATCGGGACTGATGTCCTCATCACTCGATGACCATCCGCCATCAAAATGAGGACTTGCGACATGTTCCCAATCAAGCTCCGAAAGATATTCGTCTATGTCCCTTGGTTGGAGGCCTCCCAAATGCCTACGAATGCCCCTAAGGACGCCCACATGCTTCCTAGGGGTAACCAAAGGCATACGATGTGTTACCGAAACACTTTCAGCCACACGTGGCTGCACAGAACGGCCTTGAGGCGCAGGGTCATGCATGTGGGTGCTTGGCCCTCGCCAGCATCCAGGTCCAAAACTCGCCTTACACGATCCCTTCCGACGGGTAAAACGCGCCTTTCACGGTTCACACGTCGTTGAGACATATCTAGGAATGTCCTGTACCAATACAAATGCTCAAAGTCTCGCACAAGTCCAGAAAAACACGCTTTTCACGAAAGATCGCTCTCGGATGGTGCGCTACTGATGCTGGCTGGAGCGAGAAGAAGGGATATCGCGCATGCGCACCTGGGTCACGCTTCAAAACAAAACAAGGCCTTGATCCGTGAACTCCCAGCATTCCCCAAGGCGCGTGATTCAAAAGTTTTAGGCTGGTAGGCCTATAAGTATTTTTCCGCGAATTTTAAAAAAAACTTTCATATGTCGACGTAAAATACGTCCAGTCGGCACCCGACAGACAATTTATCTCGACGTAAAATATGTCCAGTCGGCGTTTAAGGGTTAATCATGCGTCTGATTAGCTGCTAAAAATACCAATGACTTTTCGAATTCCACTCATCTGATTAACAAGACTAATCATCGGTAAACTCATTGGCAAAATTGTCCTTCTCATTACAAAAGCTAGTGACAAGGCTGGCTCGCGCTGGGAGAGGGAATTTTATTTCTGTTTGTTTCGGGACATTTGAAGGTTTCTGGCATTTATAATGATTCACTTTATATTGATCTTTGTATTTTAATTATTATTTTATTTTGATATTGGTATTTTTAGTTATTGATTTTATATTGATAATTGTATCTTTAATTATTATTTTTATTGTTTGATAGAGGTATTTTTAGTTATTAATTCTATTTTGATATTTGTATTTTTAATGATTCACTTCGTTTTGATGTTTGCATTTTTAATGATTCGCTTTATTTTGATATTTGTATTTTTAGTTATTAATTTTATTTTGATGATAATATTTTTGATGATTAATTTTATTTTTATATTTGTATTTTTAGTTATTCATTTTATTTTGATATTTGTATTTTTAATGATCCACTTCGTTGTGATATTTGTATTTTTAATGATTAATTTTATTTTGATATTTGTATTTTTAATCATTGATTTTATATTAATATTTTTTTTATTTTTAATGATTCATTTTATTTCGATATTCGTATTTATAATGGTTCACTTTATTTCAATATTTGTATTCTAAATGATTAATTCTGTTTGGTATTTGCAATTTTAATAGTACACTTTAATTTGATATTTGTATTTCTAATAATTAACTTTATTTTCATATTTTTATATCTAATGATTCACTTTGTTTTGATATATGTAATTTGAATGATTCACTTTATTTTCTGTTTGCAGTTTTTCTGTTCGCCCTCAGATATTACAAAGTACTGAGGCTTGAAGGCGCTAGTATTTTGATCATCCACCCTCCAATCATTAAACATACCAAATTGCAGCCCTCTAGCCTCATAGTTTATATCTTATTTAAGGTTAAACGTACCCATAATCGTGCGTCTGGCAACGACAGGTCTATTTTCAGTGGTCTTGATTATATACGAAGTACAGAAACTCGATTGCGCTCAAGGAATTTCGGCGAATGTTCTATTTACGCTTATTTACGCCTACGATAAGTACTTAACACAATGCGTCGTACTTTCCATCCAGACTTAGGTAACAAGACGGGATGTTTGTCTAAATAACCTTGTAGATGGAACACATGGCTTTCCCGACAAGCACAACGACCAATCAGTAGCCAAAGGGTTTATCAAGTCGAATGACGAGCATTTAACAAATAATTTATCCAGGTTAAATGGAAATAAACGAGGTATCCTAATGATTTCTTGCATGTAAATTACACGAGTAGGTTCATATACGAAGTAAGCAAGGCACAACGTTGTCTATGAGGCTTTCTAAGACATGGCACTCTAGCTATGGTATCGTGGCTTTTCTCCCCAGAATACTCTGCTTATTTATACAACTTTTTCTTGAGCATACAAATAATTGTATTAGAGCTGTGATTGAACCCCTTCTGGACTATCTAGCTATCCCGCAAAAGTTTAAAGTCCCATTCAATTACCGTTATCCTGCGGTGTTCACATATGGTACGCATGACTATACTCGTTTTTTTTTTCATCTGTCCACCCGCTTGTGGTGTTTGCGTATGGTATCATTGCGTCCAGGGTTTTAGTTAGTTACATTCAGCTTACGTTCAACAGTTATAATAATATCCTATTTCAATATTAACGGTGTAATTCGCATACAGTAAATTATTAAAACACTTTTCAGTTGCAAATGCACACCCAAATCTCCTTTTACTTACCTAAAACTTACACATAACGTAACTATCTAAAACCCGGGACGCAGTGTTACCATACGCAAACACCACTGGCGGGTGGACAGATGGAAAATAAACAGAGTAGCCTAGGCATACATCTTTATTGTTGGGCATTGGAACGACAATCAAACAGAATGAATAAATCAAGGTTACAATAAAAGAATAATTTCTGACTGAAATGGAAAGAATGTGTGCTTAAAATAAGGTTAGTCAAATTAAATACCTGGAGAATCGGTAGCATAGGCCTAGCTTCATTGGTCAGCGCTTCATGTTTTAGAGGTAGACAATATTTGGTATCATAACAATGTCATCTCCATTCACATGCAATGGAACTGCACGTAAAATAAAGATTTGAATGACAAGAAGATATGGTGATGTTAATGCATGCTCAGCATAGGCCTAAGAGTGGACTAGGTTATAATGGGTGAAATTCATTGTTCGTTTGCGTTTGATCTGAGTAGAACGATAACCTGGTCTTTCGTGTGCTTGTGTTTATATTATTATCATGAATAAAGATCGACGTGTTTATGAATGACATCAGAGGGAGCGAGGGCTCATTGTCCTTATGAACATTTAAATGCGGGCTGTCATACGAAGTTTACGTTACTCTCGTCAAACTTCCAAACCGGTGGTGTTCTTACTTGACTGTGCTCTTATCACGAACGTAAAACATGTCTAAAGGGCCCCATAGACGTTACGACCGACGGATCAGGTTCCGTTCTGTCTCTGGCATCTGTGTTGCCCATAGACGTTCAGATTCACTTCAGTTTGCCAAAACCTGGTAGAGTAAGGACATGGCCGCTCCACTCAGTGGTGACGCTATAGACCGCTCTTGCAGCTAAAACTAGAAACCCCCAACGAAAAAAAGGAGAGCCTGAATTGAACTGTGGTTGAAGAAATGAAATGAATGATCTCACAATTGTTTATTTAATTAATAGAAACTTTACCCTGGTGACTGGTTCGATTACCTGGAGGAGCAGACTGACATGGAATTATTACATACAATAAAAAAAAAACACACACACATTGTACGAGAGGTTGCTGGGCACACTTCGCTTACACGCCACGTTGTTCCTTGGGGCATAATAATCCCTGAGACATGTAAAGCTATTATTCAAATTATGCAACACGAGTTTACAAAGATAAACAGTAACTATGTTGCATACACAGCATCTTTCATATTCTAGTGGTATACAGCCTGGTGTAGGTATAGTAGGCCTACAGTTCCGTTAAAGCAGAATAGGCCCTTAAACCTACGGTTCTGTACCAAAGTAAGAATACAAATTTCAGATCTTTTCTACACAAAATTCTTTATTTAAAAAAAGGAAAATTTAAGTATTATTGAAAGTATTGTCATAAACTTATTTTTTGTGCGACAAATAACAATGTAATTTAAACAACAGTACTATTAATACATACAGATATAGCATACAAACACAATACGTAAATACATAATATTTTTAAATATCTAACTTCCCTGGTAGTTACATATATATAGCTTAATCCCGCCGATTCGTCGCGCGCACGGCAGAAATTCAAAATTCGCGGCTATCGCCGATAGACGGTCAGGTGATCATACCTGTACTCCCTCTATCCAGGTATCTTGAACCATTCCCATTTGTCATCAGAAATTCCCTGCCGTCGCTCGGTGCAGCACGTTTGGAAATTCGCTCTTCTTTGTTTGGGTTTGCTACAATTGGTGAAGTACCCTTTTTTTCTTGTTTTTTTCGTTGATGGCTTTCGCTGATTTTGGACTATTCTTGGATTTTCTTTGTGCTTAGATAGACTTTGTTGTTTTCCGACTTGGAATTTTTTCTCTGATTTTGGTTTTCTCAAGATGGCTGACTCTGTTGTGAGAATGTGTGTGAAGGGGTGCAAGACCCGGCTTCCTAAAGCCGCTCTTGATCCTCACTCAATTTGTAAGCATTGCAGAGGACACATTTGTACTGTTGAAGATAGATGCAATGAATGGGAGAGTCTGTCGGAGAGAGAATGGAGAGACTATGATAGATATGTGAGACGTTTAGAAAGAGACAGAATTAGGAGAGCTAGATCTTCTAGTGTTCTTTCTTCTAGATCTTCTGATAATCTGCCCCCTTCTAACGTATCTAAATCTAATATTCTTTATCTTGATCCTAAGGTAGTAGTACCAGATCCTCCTATGGAGTCGGAGGTAAGTGAACCAACCATGAAGGATATTATGGCCACGATTTCTGCCTTAGGGGTACAAGTGAAATCCCTTACTTCGGATAAGGAAGTGATGTGGGGTGCAGTGCGGGGTTTGCAACGCAAATTCGGTGATAGTGATAGTGCAGTGGAGGGTGCGTCCGTTCGTGTCTGTCATGCTCCTAGCCCTGGACCTCTTCCATGCTCCCCAACCCCTGGGAGAAGGAACGTCGACTGGCTAAGGGAGGTGAGAGACGTTAAACAGCGGACGGGCGTCCCCTCGAGTAATCCTGTTGACGCATCCCAGGACACTCTCCCTCGCCACAGGAAAGGTGAGATGAGGAAATGTTCGGATCCTTGCTCTCCTGCCAATGTAAGAGGCAAGATGTCACACAGGAAGCCGTCCCCTTTGGCAGGAGGTAAGGAAGTTTTGGACGAAGAGAGACTTTCGGTGCTTGCGTCTTCGTCTGATGACGAAAGACCTCGACGCGGTTGGCGTCAACCCCTACAGTCAAGACCCCTCAAGAGACGCAAGTCCCACGTAGCGTTACAACAACCGTCGTGCAGTAATTGGAGCTCGCCGGAGAAGTTCTTATCGGAGGAGGACGACGCATCCACTCCGAAACAGAGACGCATGACACACAGCTCTTCGGAAGAAGGAGAAGTTTACTTTACATCGGTGCATGCTTCTCCCCCTCCCCCAGACTGGGAGGTGTCTCAAAGAGCGTCTCCACCTCGTCGACAAAAGACCACTACTAGTGTCTCCGAAGCGGTAGATGGACGGGCAGTGCTGCCTTCAGTCATTCCCCAACAGCAAGAGGCACCGCAAGCAGCGTTCTTGTTGGGACTTCAACAGTCCATTTCTTCCCTGTTTGACGCCTTCAAGTCACAAGGATTGAAAGGAGAGACGCAAAAGAGAGAACCCAAGGATGTTAACGGGCCAGTCAAGAGGATACGATCGGAATCGGCTCGGGGAGACGCTTACGGTCAGCGTGACGCGGACTCGCTGCAAGCTGCAGCAGGGGTAGACGTTCCCTCGCAGCAAGCTGGACGCATAACGGAAAGCGCCAAGGAGCGTAACGCTCCGTCACAGGCTGCGGGACGCAGTCAGGACACAGACAGACAGGACGACGGATGTGATTCTCCCGCTCGTTCAACTTCAGACAATGTCAATCCGCTAGAAGAGATCTCGGACTATGAGACGCAAGAAAATCTGCACGAAGCGGATCTCAAAAGGTTACTTGCGGTCTTGGCAGACTTGTATCCGGCAGACTTCCAGCAAGCAGTTTCTCGAAGTCCACCCTCGCAATTTTTGAAGGGTAGACCTCAGAAGTCTTCCTCCTTCAGGAAGACGGTTTTGGCCAGATTGGCCAAGAAAGCTTTATCTACGCTGAACGATTGGATTGTCAAGAAGAAGGAACAAGGTAGGACTATAGGACTACCTTTTCCTTCCCCCCAACGAGATTGGCCTCTCGATCGAGCGTGTGGTACGAGACTGGGGAAGCTCTTGGATTGGGAGTTCCTGCTTCCTCCCAAAGGGACTTTTCCAGGCTTGTAGACACATCGCGTAGGACTGCCATGTCCAAGGCTAAGGTTATGTGGTCCGGGTCAGAAATAGACCACTTGCTGAAAGGCATTTTCAGAACCATTGAAGTCTTCAGCTTAATGGATTGGACTCTTGGAGCTCTCGCTGATGTGTCGGACGACAAGAACGAGACACTGATGCATTTGATTGCCTGTCTCGACAAGGCGGTAAGGGACGGCACTGTCGAGCTAACGGCCCTTTTTGCAGCTGGCATTCTTAAGAAGAGGGCTATGTTTTGTTCCTTTCTTTCGTCGGGAGTGACTTTAGCACAGAAGTCAGAGGTTTTATATGCTCCGTTAACGAAACAGCTATTCCCTTCAGAGCTGGTAAAGGACTTGTCGGCTGCTCTTGCGCAACAAGCAACGCAAGACTTGATCACCAGGACTGCTAGGAAGGTACTTCCGGCTAACTTTTTAGCCAGGAAGGAGAAGGAGACTCCTCCCACGCGTCAGCCCTTTCGTGGGAAGGCTTTTGCGAGAGGAACCCAGAAGACGGCTGCAGGAGGACAACCCAGAAAACCTCTAAGCTGCAACCTAAATCCAGGAAAGGATTTTTTGTCAGCCTCCAGACACGAGTGGGAGCCAGGCTTTCCCAATACTGGCAAGAGTGGAAACTAAGGGGAGCGGACGAATGGACAATCGAGGTGCTGAAGGAAGGATACAAGATCCCCTTCCTAAGGAAGCCCCCTCTTTCGTCAGAACCGTTAGAGTTGACAGCCACTTATTCAGGAAACAAAGCAACAGCTCTGCAGGAGCAAGTCGATCAGATGCTGTCAAAAGCGGCGATAGAAATAGTAGAGAACAACTCTTTGGAGGGATTTTACAACAGGCTATTTCTGGTACCAAAGAACTCGGGGGGTGGAGACCCGTGCTGGACGTAAGTCCTCAGAACAAATTCGTAAGCAAAGTCAAGTTTGCTATGGAGACAGCAGCGTCAGTCCTAGCAGGCACCAGACAGGGGGACTGGATGGTGTCGATAGACCTGCAGGACACTTATTTCCACATCCCAATCCACCCCGATTACAGAAAATACCTGAGATTTGTTCATCGGTCAAAAACGTATCAGTTCAGAGCACTTTGTTTTGGACTAAACACGGCTCCTTACGTTTTCACTCGAGTGGTGTCAAACGTATCCCGGTGGTTACATCTAGAAGGGGTACGGATTTCGATGTACCTGGACGACTGGATAATCAGAGCCAAGTCGCAAGTAAAGTGTCTGGAGGACCTACAAGTAACTATGACGTTAACACAACAGTTGGGGCTGTTAGTAAACCTAGACAAATCACAACTGACTCCTTCACAAGACATCATCTACCTGGGGATGAGGATTCAGTCAGTGGTTTTTCGGGCTTTTCCAGCCCCGAATCGCTTTCTAGAGTGCTTAAGAAAGGTGAAGCTCTTCCTAGGGAGATGGACCTGCTCGGCAAGGGAATGGATGAGTCTGCTGGGGACCCTTTCCTCGATCGAGCAATTCGTCTCCCTGGGAAGACTACACCTTCGTCCACTTAAGTTTCATCTAGCAAGTTACTGGATGAGAGACCAAGACCTCGAGACATGGATTCCGATTCCTCGGGGAATCAAGGATCATTTGAGTTGGTGGGACGATCCCAAAAAACTTCAAGAGGGCCTCGAACTTCAACAGAAGAACCCCGATCAAGTGTTGTATTCAGACGCATCGGACGTGGGATGGAGTGCAACACTGGGGAAGGACGAGATCTCTGGTCTATGGCAAGATCATAAAAAAGAATGGCATATCAATATGAAGGAGCTGACGGCCATTCATCTAGCCCTTCTGCACTTCCAGGAGGAAGTCAAGAACAAGGTAGTTCAGGTCAACGCGGACAACACCACGGCGTTGGCCTACATAAAGAAACAGGGAGGCACTCGTTCGGACTCCCTTTACGAGGCAGCAAAGGATCTCTTATTGTGGGCGAAAGAGAGGAACATTACGCTTCTAACTCACTTCATAGAAGGAGAGAAGAACGTCAGGGCGGATCTCCTCAGCAGAGAAAGACAGGTTCTCACGACGGAGGGGACCCTGCATCACGAGGTATGCAACAGGCTTTGGGAACTATGGGGAGAACCGACAATAGACCTCTTTGCGACGCAGAAGACAAAGAGGCTACCTGTTTATTGCTCACCAATTCCAGACCAGGAAGCAGTGGCAGTGGACGCTTTCCTCATGGATTGGGAAAGACTAAATGCGTATGCCTTCCCCCCATTCAAGATCCTAGACAGAGTCCTGAAAAAGTTCAGGGAATTGGTTAATGCCCGGATGATACTAATAGCTCCGTTTTGGCCAACGAGACCCTGGATCACGGAGGTGATGGAATAGCTGGTAGACACCCCCAGATCGTTGCCCTGTCGGAGCGATCTACTCAAACAGCCACACTTAGAGAGATACCATCAAAATCTCCTCGCTCTCAATCTAACTGCCTTTTTACTATCGAAAAACTGGCAAGAGCAAAGGGCTTTTCGAGGGAAGCTGCGAGAGCAATCGCAAGAGCGAGGAGGACATCCACGATCAAATTATATCAATCTAAGTGGGACGTCTTTAGAGAATGGTGCAGGATTAGAAACATTTCCTCTTCCAATACCTCTATAATTCAAATAGCAGACTTTTTGTTATTTCTAAGAAACCAACAGAAACTAGCGGTTTCTACCATCAAAGGATACCGCAGTATGCTAACATCCGTTTTCCGTCATTGGAACATTGACGTATCAGGAAACAAGGATCTCTCGGACCTCATAAGGTCTTTCGAGACAGCTAAAAGGAGGGACAATCCAACCCCCTCTTGGAATTTGGATGTTGTCCTGTCATTTTTAACTTCGAGTAGGTTCGAACCCCTCGACAAGGCGTCATGGAAGGACCTCACCAAGAAGACTCTATTCCTGGTTGCATTGGCAACAGCCAAGAGAATTTGAGAGCTGCAAGCCTTTAGCAAGAATGTAGGCTTCAGTGGGCAGAATGCAGTCTGCTCGCTGCAACTAGGTTTTCTCGCCAAAAATAAGAATCCTTCTCATCCATGGCCTAGATCCTTTACCATCCCGGGGTTGTCTCATTTAGTAGGACAGGAAAAGGAGAGAGTACTTTGTCCAGTGAGAGCCCTAAAATTTTATTTACAGAAAACCAAACACTTAAGAGGACAGACGGACAATCTCTGGTGTTCGGTAAAAAAGCCTTCACTACCTTTGTCGAAGAACGCACTGGCGTTCTTTATCAAAGACTTGATAAGGGAAGCTCACCAGAACTGTGATGAGAAAAGCTTCCCAATCCTCAAAGTCAAGGCGCACGAAGTAAGAGCTGTGGCGACTTAGATGGCGTATCGACACAACAAGTCGATGAAGGCTATTTTAGAAGCAACTTTTTGGAGAAGCAAGTCAATCTTCGCAGATTGCTACTTCAAAGAGGTACAGACCCAATATGAAGATTGTTGCTCCCTGGGTCCGTACGTTGCCTCCGGCGCCGTAGTAGTTGGAGAAGGTGCTTACTGCCTCTAACCCATAACCTTTTTTATACCTTGCTTTTCTTGAACTTGGTATCACAGGTTGTCTGTGAAGGTTGTCGCAACCTTCCACAGTCTGGGATGCAAGTCTAAGTTAGTGTTTTTTAGTGTGTTAGTTGGTCAGGTGGTCAGCTCATTGTCCATGGCTTTGCCGGGATAGCAAGGGTGGTGGTCTAGTCAGGTTAAGGTCGAGGACCGTCTGACAGCCCCACAGAGACTTTCTACAGCCCCCTGGGTGGATCGCTGGGTCTCTTAAGGAATGCAGGCTAATGAGGCAGGAAAAACTTTAAAGCCAGCTTCCTTATCAGGTAAGAACCAAATTATTAGTCCAGCTAATTTGTAGCGATTAATAAATTTACGAATTCCCAACGGTGTCGCGGTTCTCGAACCCACCACCAAAGGTGTCAATCAGTTATATATATATATATGTAACTACCAGGGAAGTTAGATATTTAAAAATGTTATTTTCATTTTAAAATAAGTTTTTAAATATACTTACCTGGTAGTTACATATATAAAGGTCCCTCCCTCCTCCCCTCTGAGAACAGGGGCATGGAATTTCTGAGGACAAATGGGAATGGTTCCAGATACCTGGATAGAGGGGGGTACAGGTATGATCACCTGATCATCTATCGGCGATAGCCGCGAATTTTGAATTTCTGCCATTGCGCGCGACGAATCGGCGGGATTAAGCTATATATATGTAACCACCAGGTAAGTATATTTAAAAAACTTATTTTAAAATGAAAATAACATACTCACACACATAAGTGTATGTGTGGGTATATATATGTATATATACATATATATATATATATATATATATATATATATATATATATATATATATATATATATATATATATATATATATATATATATATATATATATATATATATATATATATATATATATATATATATATATATATATATATAGATATATATATATATATATATATATATATATATATATATCATATATATATATATATAATATTATATATATATATATATTTGTGTGTGTGTGTGTATGTATATATATATTATATATATATATATATATATATATATATATATATATATATATATATATATATATATATATATATACATACACTTGGTGCGTGCGCGTGTAGTACTATTGTTTAAATTACATTGTTATTTTCCATACATAAAATATAATAAAAGTCTATGACCAATTATATTCAATAATATTTCACTGTTCCATGTGTAAACTAAAAATTTTTTTACAAGAGTTGAAAATTGTACACTTCACTTCTTGGCTGCAGAACCATAGGTTAAGTGCCTATTCTGCATTAACGGATCATAGACCTACTGTATACAACTACCGTATATACCATTAGACTATGCAAGATGCAGCATAGGCTATATATATATATATATATATATATATATATATATATATAAATATATATATATATATATATATATTATATATATATATATCATCCTTCAATAATTTTCCAACTAATTTATCATTAGCCTAATTTCGCTCTCTTACGACGTTCAATAAACTCCTCCCAGAACTCATCATCTGCGGACGCAGTTGCCATGCTGCCGCTTCAGCGTCTCGTTGACACTGAAGTAAATCTTCAGATCACCCCATAGACGTGGAGGTTTCCAGCCACTTGAACTAAATCGGATGCCACGAACCTGGCAACGTTAGGCAGGTTGCGAGTTGGTCGGAGAGGCCGACTTACTCCGCCCACTTTTGGTCAGACGATCACCCCATAAACAGTGAGATTTACTTCCGATTCAGAAAACCGGATCCGGCGATCGTAACGTCTATGGGGCCCTAAAGAAGCATAACATCCATGATATAGTCCGCGTAACTGCATTCCATAAGGTGGCGTTGAAAACTAGTGACGAGAAACAAAAGCGGAACAGGTGAGAGAGCTGTGTGGAGCTCCTGGCGTCCTGGGGAACTTTGGATGGGTCTACCGGTCTCTACCCTGCTCATGGTCATGGAGCCCCCGTCACCTTTCTCCTCGCACGTTCATGCTTAGGAATAGATTACATATATAAATGACCAGCAGTGACTAGTGCATGGAAATTATTATAATTAATAACTATAATATAAAAGTGATAATATTCAACTGTTTGGCCACTTGTATCCACACGTACTAAAACAGAAGGACGGGGAAGGCTACGTAACATTTCACGCATGTCAGGTGGGGGGAGGGATGGAGTGGAGGTGTGCCTCGTAGTGATCAGCTGGGGCCAAGAAAATGTTATGCTGTATGGTGCCGTGTCTGGCGCGGTTAGGCAACGTTTTGGACTCTTCGTTACGAGAAATCGAGTGACGTCCATTCTGCAGCAGGACGGTGCGAAGTGCCAAGCCGCCAATGACGTCACAGGTTCACTCACTCTCACCAATTATTACGTCACTGATTGGCTAAATGATTGCCAAACTGACAACATTAAGTCAGGCAGTTCCCCCTGATTTGTCCACAGTAGGAAACCTTTGTGTGCCGATCAAGTCTGTTGAAGGGCCAGAGGACACGACAACTAACCTTGACAAACTCCAGATCTGGGATACTTGTGAACCTGTCCTCCTGCAGGAATTGGCAAATTCAAATCCCCCACAGGCCTCAGGAGGTGCTGAAACGCAAGGGCCGGCCTACGAATTATTAATAGAAGCTTGGGTGAGTGTTACAATAAATTTCATTTGATTGTGTGTTACGCTTGGCATTCATTGTTTTTGTTAGACCTACTCTCCTATCGTATTTGAAGGTGGTGTGTGTGTGTGTGTGTGTGTGTAAATCACCTGGGAGAAGATTGTAGCATGTTTTTGTGTTATTTGTTGTTCTTTATGACGTTTGGAACACGAAATACAAGCGAAAATAGACGACGAATAAACCGAGAATGTCGTCGTTTCACAGGCATATTTCAGCTGCTACTACTACTAGTACTAACCATACCAATTGCTACCGCGCATGCGCCATGTTACAGAGGAGCTTTTGGTGCGGACACCGACTTTTGAGTGAAGGGATTTTTATTTATTTATTTTTTTTTTTTTGTGGTGAGGGTAGGGGCGGTGACAGACCGATGAACACGTACGCAACCAATTATGTTACAATATTTCCCCTACTTTGTCTTAGGACCGAGGGAAGAATTTGGGAAGATCCATACACTAAGTTACATATATTCCTGTCTCATTTTGTTTTATATGATCGTGTGGGTTTTTTCTTTTATTTCTCTTCCGTTTCATGGGCCGCGACCCATACAGCATTATAAGCTGTACAGAAAACTCGATTTCGCCGATGAAGCTTTGGCGCATATTTTGCACGTTTTTATTTGTTTTGACAAACGTAGGGTCGATATCCCACGCTAGCCGTTAATAGTACCTGATTTTATTATTATTATTATTATTATTTTTTTTTTTTTTTTTTTTTTGCTCTATCACAGTCCTCCAATTCGACTGGGTGGTATTTATAGTGTGGGGTTCCGGTTGCATCCTGCCTCCTTAGGAGTCCATCACTCTTCTTACTATGTGTGCCGTTTCTAGGATCACACTCTTCTGCATGAGTCCTGGAGCTACTTCAGCCTCTAGTTTTTCTAGATTCCTTTTCAGGGATCTTGGGATCGTGCCTAGTGCTCCTATGATTATGGGTACGATTTCCACTGGCATATCCCATATCCTTCTTATTTCTATTTTCAGATCTTGATACTTATCCAATTTTTCCCTCTCTTTCTCTTAAACTCTGGTGTCCCATGGTATTGCAACATCAATGAGTGATACTTTCTTCTTGACTTTGTCAATCAACGTCACGTCTGGTCTATTTGCACGTATCACCCTATCCGTTCTGATACCATAGTCCCAGAGGATCTTTGCCTGATCGTTTTCTATCACTCCTTCAGGTTGGTGCTCGTACCACTTATTACTGCAAGGTAGCTGATGTTTCTTGCACAGGCTCCAGTGGAGGGCTTTTGCCACTGAATCATGCCTCTTTTTGTACTGGTTCTGTGCAAGTGCCGGGCATTCACTTGCTATGTGGTTTATGGTTTCATTTTTCGTATTGCACTTCCTACATATGGGGGAGAGATGTTATTTCCGTCTATCGTACTTTGAACATATCTGGTTCTTAGGGCCTGATCTTGTGCCGCTGTTATCATTCCTTCAGTTTCCTTCTTTAGCTCTCCCCTCTGTAGCCATTGCCAATTGTCATCGCTGGCTAGTTCTTTAGTCTGTCTCATGTATTGTCCGTGCATTGGTTTGTTGTGCCAGTCCTCTGTTCTTTCTGTCTTTTCTTTCTCCTGTCTCTGTATATTTCTGGGTCTTCGTCTACTTTTATTAGTCCTTCCTTTCCCATTTGCAACTCTTTAGACACTCGTCTTCACTGGTTTTCAGATATTGCCCAGTGCTCTGTTTTCGATGTTGACGCAGTCCTCTATACTTAGTAGTCCTCTCCCTCCTTCCTTTCGTGTTATGTATAGTCTGTCCGTATTTGCTCTTGGGTGTAGTGCTTTGTGTATTGTCATATGTTTCCTGGTTTTCTGATCTATGGTGCGGAGTTCTGCCTTCGTCCATTCCACTATTCCTGCGCTATATCTGATTACTGGCACTGCCCATGTGTTTATGGCTTTTATCATATTTCCGGCGTTGAGTTTTGACTTGAGTATCGCCTTGAGTCTCTGCATATATTCTTTCCTGATCGTGGTCCTTCATCTCTTGGTGTTTTATATCCCCTCCTTCCATTATTCCCAGGTATTTGTATCCTGTCTCATCTATGTGTTTGATGTCGCTCCCATCTGGTAGCTTTATCCCTTCAGTTCTCGTTACTTTGCCTTTTTGTATGTTGACTAAGGCGCATTTTTCTATTCCAAACTCCATCCTGATGTCCCCAGATACAATCCTTACAGTCTGGATTAGGGTATCTATTTCCTTGATGCTCTTACCATACAGCTTGATGTCGTCCATGAGCATCAGATGGTTGATTCTGTTGCCTCTTTTCTTGAGTTGGTACCCGGCATCCATCTTCGTAGTACTTTTGTCATGGGGATCATGGCTACTACGAAGAGTAGTGGGGACAGTGAGTCGCCCTGGAAGATCCCTCTCCTGATATTAACCTCTGCTAGTCTTATTCCAGAGCTTGTAAGTATTGTATTCCAGTTGCGCATTGTATTTTTGAGGAAGCTGATGGTATTTTCCTCTGCCCCATATTATTATTATTATTATTATTATTATTATTATTATTATTATTATTATTATTATTATTATTATTATTATTTTATTATTATTACATTCCCAAATATTTTCTTCCATTTTTATGGTTTTATTTCTGCGTAAGTGTTCATAGACGCAAGTATTGGTAACATTTCTTGATCTTGGCTGTGTGTAAAAGGAAGATCAATTTTACTATTCAAATTAGTTATATGTATATGTAGCTCATATCTGCTTACTCACTGAGCATCTGTCATTTCTTAACATGTTTAGGACAAACAAAATAAAATTGTTCAAAACATAATAATAAGTTTTTTTTTTTTTTTTTTAGGTCGTAGCCACTATATTATTAGCATTCAATTTTAAAATTATTTTACTACATCAGTTTTAACATAAAATAAATCACTGGTAATAAACATCAACAAAAATGTTACAATATATCTCTTAGTCAGGGAAATTTCCCGGATTTCTCCTGCCAATCATATTAAAAGTAATTGGTAAATGTGACCTCCCAATTAAAAAAAAAGAAATCGATGATGAAAGAATTAGTCTGAAAAAAAACCTCCTGTTTTTATTCTGGAATCAAAAGATTTTTTTTTTATTTTGACTCTTTTTAGAAATACGTCACTGCATTAAAAATAGGTTATCATATTACTTTTTTTTCTTTTATAATTGATAACTCTAGAATAGAGCAAGCTAATTATATCTGTTAACAATAATAGATGAATTTTCCTTGTTTTCATGAGAGTTTTGCATTCATTTCTTACTTCATATATATATATATATATATATATATATATATATATATATATATATATATATATATATATATATATATATATATATGAAATAAATGAATGCAAAAATCCTGACGAAAACAAGGACAATTCACCTATTAATGTTAACAGATTTAATTAGCTTCGTCTATTCTAGAGTTATCAATTACAACTTTTAATGAGGTAATATGATAACCTATTTTTAAATGCAGTGACGTATTTCTAAAAAGTGTCAAAATATTTCAGACTAAATATCATCTTCGATATACGTATATATATATATAGAGAGATATATATATATATATATATATATATATAATATATATATATATATATATATATATATATATATATGATATATATATGAAATAAAAACAAATGAATGCAAAAATCCTGATGAAAACAAGGACAATTCATCTGTCAATGTTAACAGATTTAATTAGCTTCGTCTATTCTAGAGTTATTAATTACAATTTTAAAAAGGTAATATGATAACCTACTTTTAATGCAGTGACGTATTTCTAAAAAAAGAGTCAAAATATTTCAGACTAAATATTTCATCATCGATATATGTATAGCCTATATATATATATGTATGATGTATATATATATATATATATATTATATATATATATATATATATATATATATATATATATATATTTATATATATAATATATAAATATCAAAGAAACAGAGTACACAGAAGAATTTATATTAGAGAGATTGTGGCTCAATGAAGAGTCGGGAATATAAATTATACGATGCCTCTATTATTTGAAGATATTGTCTGTAAACGTCTAATTTTAATACCGAATTCCTTCCATCACTTCCAAAAAATTGTTTTCGTCAGTGGGTCCTTGTTATCTTCCGGTGTGAATATTCATTTCATGTCTATCTTTCCCTTTATCTGAAAAAGAAAACTTGATTTCCTTCATATTTGTCATATGATGTTACTGCCCTGTTGTAATGTATCCTTCCTTGGTATGTGCTTAGAGTTTCATCTCAGATCAGCTGTGGTGTCTAATATTTTTCTCATTGTTTTCCAAAGCAAATGTTCTGCGTTCTTGCGGGTGCTTGCCTTAGCTTTGCCTTAGATTTCTCACCCTTCTCTAGTGACGAAAACCTGACATGTTTTGCTAAAATTATTTATTCACATGATTCCGTGTTGGTCAGAAAGCTTAAAAGAATTTATTTGAAGGGGTGATAGGTCTGGATAAAAAATATCTTCCTTACTTTGAAAATTATGGTGGTAAATAAATGTTGTTCCTTTTTAGCAGCCTTTTTTTCAGTTTAGATTTCTGCTTATTGTTTTCTCATTGCCTCTAATAATGCAGATGCTTGATTGAAGTTCATTTTACGGAGTTTTGAAATGAAAATGGCCATCCATTTTGCCTAATACATGAAAATAAATAACGATTTCTACACCCAGCTGGGTATACCCATCATCTGTTTGTCTCTTTAGAAGTTGCAAAGTTGTAGGTTAACACGGTTTATTTTCTAATGCTTTGAGAGACAGGTCATAGGAGGGATGCGACGTTAATTCCCTTCTCTTCCCTACTATCTCCAATTTTGCGTGTATAGGGGCCTTGAATCATTTGCATAATAGGATTGTTGGTTGTTTACAAGGCCTTCACCGAAAGGAGACACCTCCGAGATGCCATCTACATCTCAGGTGTCTTGAAGAGGAAAAACAACTTTTCATCCAGTTAACTAGCAAATTGGCTACGAATAACACTTGGTTATAATTTTCTGAAGAGCTATAGTAGATTCACATCAACCGTGCATTTGATGTCTAGGCCAGTCTATTACGACGCTCCTGATTGGCTGTTGATAAGCCAATCACAGGGCTGGAAACTCTCAGGCTCTCGAGAGAGTTCACATTGGCAGGATGTATGCTTCACTGCTCCCGAGGGATACTTTTGAAAGACAGAGGTGGAACATACATCCTGCCTATGTGAACTCTCGAGAGAGACTGAGAGTTTCCAGTCGTTAGATTGGCTTATCAACAGCCAATCAGGAGCGTGATAAGGGACTGGCCTAGACATCAAATGCACGGTTGATGTGAGCCTACTATAGTACATTAAGGATAGGTGTCTTGAAGTACATTACAGTTAATTCTAATTAATACTTGGCCATACATCCGTAAATAAACATCTGCAAATTACACAGATGTAATTGGGAAGAAAAAATAGGTCGTTTCACTGTACCTGTAAAGCAAAAGTTTGGCAATGTCTTGTCTGACGTGTGAAATTGAAGACAAAATCCCCTAGCCAGTTGGATCAGTTTTTCTAAGCTAAACAGATGACATATTCTTCCACTCGTTACTCAGGGGATCTTATTTTAACAATAGGGGAATATGGCTTAACTACAATGATTGAATTGTCATCATTACCATACGTTTTGGTATGAAAGTCATTTACTTTTAACTAATGAAAAATATATCTTCATGTTGCGTGGGCGGCTGGGGTCATTCATGATAATAATCTTTCCTGTGGCGGTGCGTCTGAGGTGCCCATAGATAGAGCACGATTTATTTCAATATATATATATATATATATATATATATATATATATATATATAATATATATATATATATATATATATATTAATAGATATTTATACATACCTTTGAATTGTGGTGTTGAAACTTGCAATAATTGCAGAGAGAGAGAGAGAGAGAGAGAGAGAGAGAGAGAGAGATAGAGGAGAGAGAGAGGAGAAGGAGAGAGAGAGAGGTGGGGGTTATGTATATTAATGTCAGTGGTTAATGAGTGGTCATTTGAATTCACAATTTCAGTCATTACTCAGACATTATTAGTTGAGAGAGAGAGAGAGAGAGAGAGAGAGAGAGAGAGAGAGAGAGAGAGAGAGAGAGAGAGAGAGAGAGTGTGTACAAAGGACTTTCAGTTGAGATTTAATGGCCTAAAGAGATTTCGTCAAGACAATAAATTATGCTCATTCTGTGATTTATAGTTCGATAAGTCTTCCATTTTATCCATCTTTTTTTCGTTAGTGGGTCCTCTGTATCCTTTTGGGGGTCACCATTTTTCCATTTTTTATTTATTATTATTTATTATTATTATTATTATTATTATTATTATTATTATTATCATTATATTATTATTATTATATTATTATTATTATTATGATTATTATTATTATTAGTAGTATTGTTGTTGTTGTTGTTGTTATTATTATTATCATGTGTATTTTTTGTCTCACATTTAATCTATTCGACTGGGTGGTTTTTATAGTGTGGGGTTCCAGGTTGCATCCTGCCTCCTTAGGAGTCCATCACCTTTCTCACTATGTGTGCTGTTTCTAGGAGCACTCTCTTCTGCATGCGTCCTGGAGGTACTGGGGAAAAAACCACACTTATGCATATGTACTTATAATGAAAGATAGGTCTATACTGATTTCATCTATAATTGTACATATATTTCTCAATTTTAAGACTCATGCTATTTTTGTTATTATTATTATTATTATTATTATTATTATTATTATTATTATTATTATTATTATTATTATTGTTGTTGTTGTTGTTGTTTTTGTTGTTGTTGTTACTGCTTGGCACTCGTCCTTGATGCTCATGTATTTAATGTTTCTGTCAATGCACACTGATATGAAATGTGGCCAACTGTAGCAACTGGGCCAGACATCCATTGTCTAGGACTCCAGAAGTTCAACTTTCAGTTGCTCCAGATATCTGTGTTATAGCATAAATCTTTCCCCTTCTTCTGGTTCATATAATGTTAGTGGTTCATCCCTTCTTTAATCCAATTTTCTTTAGTTATTACAGTTTTTCTGTTTTTATTCTTCGTGATGTAGATAATTCAACAGAATATTCGAAATTATGTAATGTTGTCTAAAAATATAGGTTACCAGTGAATGCAAATCACTCATTGGAAAGTAATACGAAACTACTTCTAAGTATTAATTCATGTATAAATATACTTTGATACTTGTAATTCAGGGTTTATTCATCGGACTGCACATTTTCGATATTAAACAATGAAAAAACAAAGAAACACTGTGGGAAAACCTGGCATATATACATATCTTACGGCTGAAACGTTTGGAGAGGAGTTTCGTCTTGGCAAAGACAATATTCGGTCATTGAAAAAAAAAAAAACTCTGCTTTCAGCTTAAAGCTGAGAGAATTCGATATCAAGGCGCTGAAGCGAGAGAGAGAGAGAGAGAGAGAGAGAGAGAGAATGCTTAATCCTAAAAAATGTACTCCAGTTCTTTATGTACCAGTGCGGAAAAAAAACCTTCATTTTTTCCTGGACAAAAAAGTAACTCAAAAGAAACCCAGTGTTATTTTATGACTGTTAATGGACCAGTACACCCCCCCCCCCCCCTCGCCCTAAGTAACAGAGGTCCAATAAGGAAGGCAAATAGAAAATACGATGAAAGTGTTTGACAGGATTTACGGCGCATTTGCCGTTTGCCGATCGTCACAGGATCGGAGAGGGGAGAAATTCATATCGATTGCTTCAGCAAACTTTGCTTCCTCCCGTTTCATCTTCGGAGAATTAATAGCTTCTCTGTTTTCAGGGGCAAAGCATCTCTTTCTCTCTCCATCTCTTTCTCTCTCTCCGCCCGTTTCCATTACACCGTTTAGCTGAACTATTTCCGAAGTCTTTAGGGGGACTTTGGAATTATTTCACGCGAGGACTAGTAATCTACTTCGATAAATGGCTCTCACAGAAGTTACTTAACAATTTGCGCGTTTATGTTTTTTTATTTGCACACTCCCAGAATATCCTAGAGACGAACCAGTTACATATACACGCACGGGAAACACCACATAAACTCGCACACACAGGCATATATATATATATATATATATATATATATATATATATATATATATATATATATATATATATATATATATATGTGTGTGTGTGTGTGTGTGTGTGTGTGTGTGTGTGTGTGTGTGTGTGCGTGTGTGTTTTAAATAAAATAGCAAAGACCGTACGTATGAAGACTTTTTAGGTTGCGATACTTGTAAAAAACAAAAATAAATAAGTAAATAAAAAGTTATGGACTATGCGGTAGTCGGGGAGGTACCGGTAGTTATGAGAATTTTTCTTTATGGTCGAGAGCTGGAAAATGTGACAGTGTGAGAGGAATCCAAATGATTACTTCCCTGGTATTGTTAAGGATGTCTGCCTTGCGGGCTGAATTCAGAGAGAGAGAGAGAGAGAGAGAGAGAGAGAGAGAGAGAGAGAGAGAGATGTTGGGTGGGGCGGGGCTGGTGGCTTAACTGTTCAAGATAGAGAACTTACTCTTTGGATAAATAATTTGACTTTAATTTATTTTCAGTACCTTTTAACCCTGGTACACGCTCGTAGTATTTGCTAGTATTAACAAGGTTTTGGAGTGAATATTTCCCCATTTTAGAAAATTAACAATCCATAGTTGGAAATTAAATTCTATAAATTAAAGAAAAAAATAATAATAAGCTAATGAAATGTAGAGCGTCCCTATTTTCACTTCCCCTTTTATCTTGACAAATAACCAATGTTGTTTATTTTAGGGGTAAGTGAAGATAGTATAAAAAAGCATTAAAATTTCCCATATATTCCAAGAAATGGTGTTGAAGAGCTGACATATGGCACACACACACCCAGGTCATAAGGGCTTCGCCTCCTGGAAAAACCGTCTCCTGACACCAATAGATACGAGATACTGTATGGGAGACCGTCAAAAATGGTCGTTTTCTCTTTTGTCAAAAAAATTACTTTTTTTTTTTTTTTTAAGAATAAATGTTTTTCATTTTTTGTATTGCAGTAAGTTATCATATATCAATATTATATTCATGTTTTGAGATTTCAATGACTACATTTTAGCAACCCCAAAAAAAGATTACTATCGAATATTAGAAGTATCTTATGGGGAACGTTCTTGAAATTCAATAAAGATACGTGTGCTTTAAATAATAGTTTCCCTGTATTTTCGCGAACAATCCATGCAGACAGGCCAGGTGGGGTGGTGCACACTGCTATCTCATTTATAATGGTATTGTCAAGCAGCAATTTCATAGCTTTTTTGCGCGTGTAATTTTTTCTATCCAATGTTTAGATAGAACGCTCTCGTCATTCAAATGTACACTACTGTTTTTGTATTCATTCTGAATCAGTCTCTATAAACTTTTTAAAATAAACGTTTTTCATTGAGGAACTCCTAAGTTTATTCATGAAACGAAGCGGGAAAAACTTATAAAGCACTTATTGACAAGATGCGTCTATTACCCTGAATGTATGCTGGAAAAATATGTTGTTTGGTATTTTAGCATTTTAAATATAGCTAGTTTAGTTGTATGTAACATTTAAGTAAAAATTGTTAGTGGTAATTTTGATTATTTTACTTTCTTGAATGCCGTGTTTTCAATTTGTATATAAACTGCAGCCTAAAATAACTTTCCCCTTTGTTTTCATTTCATTTATTTATTCAGATTTGTACGTTGCTGTTAGAGACATTGCTGGAAGGAGAATGAATGAGATTTGAGCGAGCGAGCGTAGTGGAAATAGGCTCCTCTCACAAGGACGCGGTCAGAAAACACATCCAACAACGCGTTGTTGGTCCTACACGTTGTTTCAGATCGTGTAGTGCACGGCGCAGGATCGTGTATAGGACTTTTTCAACATTGTGTGCAAAGAAGGAGTGCGTTTGTTTACTTATATATCAGATAACGTCGTCAATCACATTCAGGTATGGGCGGGGCATATGACTTTCCGTTCTCGCTTTTGGACATGTTCATCAAGTAGTTGCCAGACCTCTCTCAAGTAACACAAACAATTATTTTTCGATATATATTCTTTTTATAGATGCATGCTCTAGCAAGGAGGTAGGTATTAGAATTAATTAATCATTTGAGGTATAATTGCATATAATCACAGCTTTCATTCGTAAATTGCTCCGTATTTGTGTACGAAAACATTGCCGACTGTTCTTAATATTGTGGCGCATGCAGACGCTACCTTCCTCTGAATAGCCATTCTGGCAAACTCAAATTCTTATAAAACGTTGTTTTTTATATCGTAAATTGGCGTTTTTAGCTCAATTTAATTATTTTAACTTCCATATTACCAAATTGTAACGTGATCAAAAAATAAATTTCGATTTTATCATTTCATCTTTTACAAAAGTTTAAGATAGCGACTTCTTTGATGCTTTTC
This sequence comes from Macrobrachium nipponense, assembly GCF_015104395.2. Lineage (NCBI taxonomy): Eukaryota > Metazoa > Arthropoda > Malacostraca > Decapoda > Palaemonidae > Macrobrachium > Macrobrachium nipponense. Next base: position 11,894,720 of record NC_061108.1, read on the forward strand.
AAATGTAGTAGTGGGAGGAGTTATGACGTCACGAGCGGCACATTTCCCGCCTAAGCGGGCCATCCATTATCCAACTTGGTTGGACAACAATGTTGGCCAACAATTTCTGCTCTAGAGCATACACTGTAAGACCAAGTCGTCCAACATTAGTTATAGATGTCGATCTGTATTGAATAACACGCTCTGTGGCATATTATTGTTGTCTTAGAATTTCAAATAAAATCATTACGGAATGGAAGTAGATGAAGAAATACTTTTATGTGGTACAATAATCAGTTTATGTGCAGCTGAGAACGAAAAAAAAGTACGTAAAAAAAGAAAGCATTGGGCAAAACAATGGTTACTAAATCGCTCACATAATTCTCATGTGAATTTGTTACGTGAACTAAAAGAAACTGCTCCAGATGATTACAAAAATTTCTTGAGAATGGACAATGAAACCTATCAGGAGCTGTTAAGCCTGGTTACGCCTTTCTTGAAAAAAAAGGCTACGAAAATGAGGGATGACGTGATAACAGTACACCAAAAGCTGTCAACAACTTTACGATTTTTAGCGACCGGTCAATCATATGAGGATTTAAAGTTTTTGACGAGAATTGCTCCCCAAACTATAGGTCAGTTTATTTTACCTACTTGCAATGCTATAATTAGTGTGCTAAACAAGAAGAAAATAATTAAAACTCCAACTACAAAAGATGAATGGAAAGAACTATCTACGTCCTTTGAAAGAAAGTGGAATTTTCCACACTGTATTGGAGCGGTAGACGGTAAACATGTCAACATAAAAAAACCAGCAAATTCAGGTTCATACTATTATAATTATAAAAAAAACATTCAGCATTGTCTTGTTTGGCATTGCAAATGCCAACTATGAATTCATATATGCTGAGGCTGGAGCAAATGGAAGAGCATCAGATGGAGGAGTTCAATCTAACAGCAAATTCTTTGAACAACTTGAAAACGATGACATTACATTTCCAGATCCAGAGGATTTACGTGTAGGAAATTATGGGAAAATGCCGTATGTCATGGTAGGAGACGATGTATTTGCCATCTCTGAAAATCTAATGAAACCCTTCACTGGTCAGCTAACAGATGAACAAAGAATCTATTGCTATAGATTATCTCGAGCAAGACGAATTATTGAAAATTGCTTTGGGATTCTAGCTAGCAGGTTTCGGATTTTATTTACTACTATAAATTTAGCACCTGAAAAAGCCGCACGAATCACATTGGCATGCTGCTATCTACACAATTATATCTTAAAAAAATGAAAAGACAGACCTTTATCATTTTCAAGGCGCTGATATAGAAAATATAGATTCTGCAACTGTACAGGAGGGTTCTTGGAGATCTGATCCGCAACAACTAGTCCCATTACAACCAACTCAGAAAAGAAATTCTACCACATGTGCTAAGCAAGTAAGGAACAAGTTTTTGTCAGTTATTTCTATACTGATGGTGCAGTCTCATGGCAGTGGAAAATGTTAGGATTACAACAACCTTCTGCAAGGGGTAGAACAGCAATAAAACATCAAAAACTGATAAGGTTTATTACCAGTTAAGTAATATACATTATAAAAATGTATTAACTGAATATTACATTCTTAATAAAAATAACAGATTTCCTTTAAACAATGAAAAATGAAAATAAAATATTGTACCTTATGAATGTATATGCATCCTTGAAGTTGTATCTAGGTTTACTACAACATTATAAAAATACATAAACTAAATATTACATTGTTCAAAAACGTTTCCTTTGAATAATGCAAACTAAAAATAAACTACTGTACCAAATGAATGTATTTTTATCCTTGAAGTTTAATATAGTATTCTACAACTAGTTTAAAGAATAATTCGGGTCTTGAAGAAGTTCAGTTATAGTATATTGACTCCCTTGGCTTATGTCAGTCGAGACATTTTCATTGGAATAAATGATAAGTGCATACAGGTTGGGTTGAAAATGTCAATGGGGTTGATGCACGTACTTGACCTACTGGACGATAGTGACACAGAATCCAATGTAACTGGTTTAATTGGCCCATTATAAGAATCTCATCAATAGCTTTTTTTGCATACAACTTTTGTGTCTCGTTCAGCTTTCGTAGGTAGATACCGCCCAGCTATCCGCATAGATTGCGGCTTCGTCCTTCATGAGTTTCTGCTCTTTTATGAAATCTAAATGTTACGACGGCTTTTTTGCAAATAGTGATCTTTAGTTGTATCATGAGTAGTCCGCAATTATTTTTCTCTTGGTACCTGCTGTATTTCCAATTCCCTGGTCATCGCTCTCATCCAAATTACTATCTCCAGGTATCTGGATTCTTGATCTCCTAAAAAATCATGCAGCAAATCGAAATACCATAAACTTGGTTCGTACATGTCATCACCGCCCGCACCAGACTTTTCAGACTTTTCCTTCTTTTTCAATTCCCTCCAATAACAAGTTCTCATATTGTTTTTTTTTTTTTTTTTTTATTTTTTTTTTTTTTTTTAATCATCTAGAGTGGCATTGCTAACTATTTCCTTAAGGTTATTCAACAGTACTTCCCATGCTTTATTTCGTTTGTTTGTATCTTTATATTCTTCGCTTTTCACTTTCCAAATCGCTGGTAAACTTCTGTATGTATCAATGAAACTTCTCCACTGTTCAGTGTCATTTATATTTGCCATCACGTCTATTTAACACTTTTATAAAACAGCTATTTCCAAAAGAACGTGTCTTTAAAGCGAAGGACTACTCGCAGTCAAACTAGGCTTCCAACTGATGTTGGTTGTGAAGTTTTACAACAAGCGCACACACTGTCAAAAGGTTGTACAACCAACCAAAATCTTGTTGTACAACCTGCCCATACACTGTCCAACATTTCATACAACCCAACCAAGTTGTACAACAAGTTGGATAATGTATGGCCAGCTTAAGAAAATAGGAACTTTGTAGGTTCCTCTAGTTTATGAGCCGCTGCTGTCTATCCATTTTTCAGGAGTGGAGTGAGGGGGGGGGGGGCCGGGGGGGGTGGGGGGGGGGGGGTTTTCGTGTGAGAAAAGGGGGAGGGGGGGGGGGGGGGGGGGGGAGTTCGGTGGGAGAAAGGGGGCGGGGGGGGGGGAGAGTTCGGTGGGAGAAAGGGGGCGGGGGGTTGTGTTGACGACAGATGTGAAGGAAATTTTTATAGATAACTTTTTTTTTTTTTTTATTGATGACAAAAAGAAGCAATAATAAATAATAATAAGACTGCAGAAATTATATATAAAATCTCAGAATTATTTATTTATTTGTTTACCGCTTCATCCTAGATTCAGTTTTACTAGCAAATATTTTCAGTTTTCTTTTTTTTTTTTGCGTATATGTATTTTCGATGAAAGAGAGAGAGAGAGAGAGAGAGAGAGAGAGAGAGAGAGAGAGAGAGAGAGAGAGAGAAGGAGTGAATATTCTTGTAAACAAACAAGCAATATGTTCGCTTACTTGAAGTATATATATTTGTTATATATATACCACAATCTTGGGTCTTATTTTAGAG
>NC_061108.1:11905740-11913406 GCF_015104395.2 Macrobrachium nipponense
AAAATGTCAAGATTTGATTAATCTTTAGTCATTTGATATTTTGGGTAAGTACGTGTTAATTGTTATTTTCAATATAGCAAAATAATAAGCCGACACATTTTGTTCATAATGAACTCCATTTTCATCTTGTGGTGATTCAAGATACAAAATAAGATCTGCCTTTCATCTTCATTTGTGTTTTGAATCATTTAAAAGAAATAGGGAACACTTAATATTTTCTTAAACGCGCATGTATGTATTTGCGTACGTATAATTCGAAATGAATATAATCGGTTTACTAGTTTTTCTGAGAGTCTACATATCTCAATTTTTTTTTTTCAGACCAAACACCAAAATTCAAAACGCATCCCTTTGCCCTCGTTAAAAGAGTTCTTTTTAGTCAAATGTAATTTGCCACGGGGCAAAAGTTCAAGTCCCACTGTGCAACTTAATTTACCAGCTTATTGGGCAAACGACTTTCCACCCCCGAGAGAGGCATGCTTGTCCGCGGGGAAAGTCATATGAAAACTAGCATCAGGTTGCGTTTTTTTAGCTTTCTGTAAAAGAAAGAAAGAAAAAGCTAGAGAAGGGCTTTGTCTGTCCGTCTGCCCTGAAATCTTAAAAAATACTGATGCTAGAGGCCTGCAAATTGGTATGTTGAACATCTACCCTTCAATCATCAAACATACCAAATTGCAGCTCTCTAGCCTTGATATTTTTTTTTTTTTTTTTAAGGTTGTAGTTCGCCACGATCGTGCAGCTGGCAACGCTCTAAGACAGGCCATTGCTGGTCTTGACTGAAAGCTTCACGGGCCGCGGCACATAAAGCATTATAACGCGGTACAGAAAACGCGATTGCGCCGAAGAAACTTGGGGGCATTTTTTACTTGTTCTCTTTGTTTTCATTAGTGTTAAGGATCTAACTTGAAGAACGTATAAGAGACTAGTCCTTTTTCTTTTACCAAAGAGTTGCTCGTCTTATATTCGTCATATAATACTTTCTTGGCATCTTTTTATCGATCTTTGAATTGATACAGATGCAGAGTGACCAGGAATCGCTTTCTAATGTAAGAGCCATGACCAGTAGCTAATTGGAAGTAATTTTTTTCTTTCGAGAGAAACGAAAATGATAATTTCTGCATGTCATTCTGTGCTTACTATACGAAATGGGCTCCTATTCTATTAAGTTTTTCACTACATATTTACTGTAGCTGCACCAGCTTCATACATTTAAAAAATAATACATCCAAGTTTAAAATGCTACAGATGCAGAATATAAAAAAAAAAATCAGATACAAAAAATGTAAATATTCAGTTCAGCCTTCTGGAAAAAAACACTAACAGGAAATAAAGTGCGAAGATTTTAATTTGTTGAAATGAGAATATTTGTTGCAATTCACAAAGGTGTGTAAACGCGAAATGCAATAACAAGCATTGCATATATAATTTTTCGTACTCTGTGGTAATAAATATGGTGAGCGCGAAGAATACCCCTAATAATTCAGAGAGAGAGAGAGAGAGAGAGAGAATAGTTATCGTCAGTAAATATGACCAAATAATATCACTATCAGTAAATATGTACTAAAGGATGAATTGGAATATAAATTCATTACATACGAATATTTATCTCTAATACATACTTCTTGTGTAGCTGCAAAACAAATTAATGTGGAAATTTAATTTGCATATACGATGAAATTGGTAAATACAGAATTTGAGATATCATATACAAGTGCTTGTCTGTGCTCATAGGATCTGAGATTATTCGTTTTCTTCTAGTTGCTGCTGTGTTATGTCGTATAAGCACATTATTTACCAGTGCGACAATTCACGCGCAATATATGACATTTTCAAACTCATTTATCATGATATGTATACATAAATACATGCACACACAAACATGTAAATATATGTGATATATATATAATATATATATATATATATATATATATATATATATATATATATATATATATATATATATATATATATATATATATATATATGTTGGAACAGAATTAAAAAAAAAAGAAAAAAAAAAAAAAAAAGAAGCATTTCTTTTGATTTCCTCGTACTGTACGCGTCTTCTTTCTTCTTGTATTTATCAGTACCTCTCACCTTTTTTGCCATCCTTTGAATACGTGAAAATGAAAGATATGGAGGAGTGAGGTAAAAGGATACTTGAGTAAATCGCTAGCTGAGTTTCCTCGTTGGAGAAACAAAGAAGAATATGATAAGTGGGTTCTCTGATCTGCCCAGTAAGAATCCGGTTTCCCTGGAACATAAGCTGTTAATATATATATATATATATAATATATATATATATATATATATATATATATATATATATATATATATACGTATATATTAGCTGAAACCACTAGGAAAGTTAATAATGAAAAAGTCTGGGTGCCTATTAGTACTTTCGAAGATGTGTCAAATGCACGAAAGTGCTTGGCACTCTGTCTTTTCATTTTTTAACGTTCCTAGTGGCTATAGCTAATAAACCAAATCACGTGTTCACTTTTATGATTGCCCAATATATATATATATATATATATATATATATATATATATATATATATATATATATACATATATATATATATACACATATATATATATAAAGGTTTTTTTGCCACGAAGGAAAAAATGAAAAAGCGAGATAGCCGAGTACTTTCGGTCTTAGCAGTAAAGGGTCCGAATAGGACCGAAAGTACTCGGCTATCTCGCTTTTTCATTTTTCCTTCGTGGCAAAAAAACCTTTATTTATACATAGCATCACGTTTATATACGTGATCAAGTTATTCATATATATATATATGAATAACTTGATCACGAAGTATATAAAACGTGATGCTATGTATAAATAAAAGGTTTTTTTGCCACGAAGGAAAAAATGAAAAAGCGAGATAGCCGAGTACTTTCGGTCCTATTCGGACCCTTTACTGCTAAGACCGAAAGTACTCGGCTATCTCGCTTTGTCATTTTTCCTTCGTGGCAAAAAAACCTTTATTATATATATGTGTATCTATATATATATATATATATATATATATATATATATATATATATATATATTATATATATATATATATATATTGGGCAATCATTAAAAGTGAACACGTGATTTGGTTTATTAGCTATAGCACTAGGAACGTTAAAAAATGAAAAAAAGGACAGAGTGCAAGCACTTTCGTGCATTTGACACACTTCGAAAAGTACTAATAGGCACCCAGACTTTTCATTATTAAACTTTCCTAGTGGTTTCAGCTAATATATACGTATATATATATATATATATATATATATATATATATATATATATATATATATATATATATATATATATATATATACACTTAAAACAGATTATGTCCAGGGAAACCGGATTCTTACTGGGCAGATCTAGAAGAACCACTTACATATTCTTCTTTGTTTCCAACGAGGAAACTCAGCTAGCGATTTACTCAAGTATCCTTTTACCTCACTCTCCATATCTTTCATTTTCACGTATTCAAAGGATGGCAAAAAAGGTGAGAGGTACTGATAATACAAGAAGAAAGAAGCGTGTACAGTACGAGGAACTCAAAGAAATGCGCTCTTTTTTTCTTTTTTTTTTTTTTTTATTTTTTTCTAATCTGTTCCAACATACGTTTGTTACTTTGTTACTTGAATGTTTTCATATACTTTTAAAGAGGAGTGGCGAAAACAGGTCTCCTGTTGGGAAATATGAAAATCTAAAACAGTCAAGCGACTGAGGTGGAATTCCTGAATAATTAGGAAACCTTTTAAGCTTTCAGGTGTTTAGTGACGACACTGAAAATGGTGGTTGAAATCTTTCCAATGGCGATCCCACTTCTAAATAATAATAAATAAATAAATAAAATAAAATACAAAAAAAATATAAAAAAAAGATAAACAAAGGCACATTGACTTCTTTCATTCATGGCCAAATATTCCATATAATATTGGAATTCCTCTCAACATTAAAATACTAACGGACATTATGAAGATATTTCACGTATCCTTCAAGCAAAAGTTAGTGCTTATTTAATACTGACTTCATTTTATGAAATTGAATTGATATGGTCAATTCAATTTCATTGTCCATGCAGGCTATTTTAACAAAATTTCTGCTTTTAGCTAAGTTATAATGTCGCTTTGTTTGCGGTGCTTTTTAGCGAGAGAGAGAGAGAGAGAGAGAGAGAGAGAGAGAGACGAGAGAGAGAGAGAGAGAGAGAGAGAGAGAGAGCATAAACAGCTAAATTCTCTCCCTACATTTCTTCCCTAGCCCAAATAAAAATGAAAATAGCACCTGTTCTTACCAAATGTGGCTATCAACGACTAGATCATCTTTGAGAAAGATTTCCTTTCATTTGATATATCTCTGTTTACATTCTCATACTACAGCCGTCAAAGGTATCGCTATTCCCCACCCATTCTTTGTATTTTTACCTTATGTTTGGTCATACATATTTTTTCAGGTCATTTCGACATTGCAGAAAGTTGCTTCGTTTCAAAACTGGTCGCCCTTACGTAACGTGTTTATAACCCACTGAAGTCATAATTTATTTATAACCTATAGTAGTCATATTTTATTCATAACCCACTGAAGTCATGGTTTATTTATAACCGACTAAAGTCATGGTTTTATCTGAATTTTTCACACAAGGTTCACTTACTTTCAAGTGCATACTTTTGTTATTAACTAAAAAATTTACACCTTTTTTTTAGTATGAATTTACACTTTACTTTTCTGGTGTATGATTGCCAAAATCATATTTATATTCTTTATTTAATATTTATTAGCAAATATTATTTTCTTCCAAGGTATAAAAATGAACTGAAGAATGTTAATACTATGGCCAGTGACCCCCTGGAACATTTGAAATAATCTGTAGCAAAAAATGTCACGTCGAATTATAATACTGCTTTGCTTTTTCTTAACAGAAAAGCAGACGAAAAAATAAACGGACAACCTAGAGAGAGAGAGAGACGAGAGAGAGAGAGAGAGAGAGAGAGAGAGAGAGAGAGCTAAAGCATCCATCATATAAATGATTCCAGTTCTAATTGATAACAAACATATCCTGAGGTCTAATTTCGACATTCCAATTCAATGAGTCAGGGAATTCGTCTGGTGACATGTGAAATCCCTAATGTATGCGTTACTGTCATATTTAATATATCGTTGTACTAATATCAGTAATCACTCGGGAATTACGTGCAAGAATGATTGAATTGGATATTTTCTAACCGGTCATCACATGTCGGATGTCAAAACACACACAAACACACACACACACACACACACACACACACATATATATATATATATATATATTATATATATAATATAATATATATGTGTGTGTGTGTGTGGTGTGTGTGTGTGTGTGTGTGTGCGTGTGTGTGTGTGTGATGTTACCATGAACTATGTAAATTTGAATCATACAATAAAACATAGATTGCATTACATATTGTCCATCGTAGTACGTCTACATGACATATTTCAATTGAAAAGCATAAGAGCACTATTTTATCACAGTTGTCATGGAGTCCAGTAATCAAAGCCTCTCAAAATGATCTCTGACTCGACAATTCCTTCTTATACAAACAACCGCCTCGAGTTCATCCAAAAGAACTCTTGTTCGGAGTTGGTAGCCGTGCAATACGAAATATACTGCACTTCTGTTGTCTCTAATTCATTTGTATAGGCATATGTATACGTACATATATATGTACATATATACATTTGTATGTGTGTATATAGGTGTGTTTTAAAGTTTTGTAAAGCAATTCTTCCTTGATTCCTTATACTCTTAATGGATAGCCAATAAGAATTTCTAAAAATTCATAAAAAAACAATTTGTGTTCCTTACACCTAAATATAAAATATAACGTAGGGTTCATGTGAAAATAGATGTTATTTATCTTCAGTGGTACAGGTTATTCCATAAGACCTTTGATTTTTGAAAATGATAGTGAATATTATTGAGCTTATTGGTAAATAATTAAGTCCACCTTTTTTATATTTCCCATTTTGCTTACACAAGAAACTGCTATCGGTGGTTAAAAATAAAACTGAAAATATATACGCTTTAGGTCAAACAAGAGAGAGAGACCTTCCACACAGGCAAGAATTCAAATGAGTGCCAGGGAGAGACAGCAGAGAGAGCGAACATGACTCGAAGACAGGGCATAAATGGGTTTTTCATACAGTGTAGGGAGAAGCTATATTGAAGGAGACGACTGAGAGAGGGAACAGAGAATTTAGAGGACGAGGGAAAGGAAAATGTTCATTAAGGGAAGCAAGATTTTTTTATATGAAACGCGTCATCGTGGAATCGTCAAGAAAGGGCGATAGACACAAAGAGGTTTTAAATATACCGTATCGATACCTGAGAGTGTTATTGTCTATTCAGAATTTTTTTAAATAGCGCGCTATGCCTCTCTTTATCTATCTAGCTATCTATTTATGCACTATACATGTATTATGTATGTATATAAACAAATAAATAAATAAATATATCATTGGGGAATTACGTGCAAGAATTATTGAACGGATATTAAAACCCGTCATTGTATATATATACATATATATATTGTATATATATATATATATATATATATATATATATATATATATATATATATATATATATATATAAATATATATATATATATATATATATATATATATATATATATATATATATATATATATATATATATATAAATACACATATAGATATATATATATATATATATATATATATATATATATATATATATATATATATATGTATATATATACTATATATATATATATATATAGATATATATATATATATATATATATTTATATATATAGTACATTATATACTATATATATATATATATATATATATATATATATATATATATATATATATATATATATATAATGTATATATATAATGTACACATGTAACTGTAGTAACAATATAACCATAAAGAGCCAAATGAAGAAGCTGTGAACCCCAAACAAGATTAAACTCGCATTGGGAATCAACGTAGTAATTCAGTTTTTTTTTCTGAGAAATCACTCCATGGTGGAAAATGATCCGAGATGTTTCTTCATTTTATTATTTTTATCCCGGCAGCTGTTTCATAAGTCTGTGGCTTTATAAAAGGCTCGACAGTTACTTATATCTCTGCATGTCATCACATGGACCAAAAGATTCTTTCTGAAACATTCATTTCGGATTTTAGTAAACAGTATCTGGTCGGATTAAAGGAAGAAACGAAACCTTGCTAACACTGACTGTGTGTGTGTGTGTGTGTGTGTGTGTGTGTGTGAACCATCAGGTCCCTACATAAGCAAGTTTAGTAAGCTCAGGGAAAACTGATAAAAGGAAATGACTAAGTAAAACAAAACAAACAAGAAAGGGAAGGCTGCTCAACAAGGAAACAATTGAACCAAGTTTGAAAATCTTCATCAGTGAGATCATTCCACAATTTAGTTATGGCAGAAGGAAAAAAAACTTAACCAACAAATAATGATAAACCTTGCCGAGTGTAGTAGTAACTAGCAAGTTATTAACAACATTTTCACATTTTTAAGAAATTCACAATTCCGTGAAAACAAAATGTTTAAATAATATCCACAATTGTTTAGAAATATATTTTTATATATAATTGTGGA
>NC_061108.1:11918906-11926406 GCF_015104395.2 Macrobrachium nipponense
CCGCCTTCTCTCTCTCTCTCTCTCTCTCTCTCTCTCTCTCTGCTGATATGTCCTCTGACTCTCGCTGCTGGCAGAGGTAAAATATTCATCCGTGATAGTCAAGTTCATTGTAAAGCATGGTTGGTCTCTGGGAGATAGAGTTTGATATTCATGGAACTGTTCTTCAAAAGACATACTTAAAACACCCGCGTTCACGCGATTGCACGCACAAGCGCGGACACACACACATCTATATATATATATATATATATATATATATATATAATATATATATATATATATATATATATATGTATGTATATATATATGGGTGTGTGTGTGTGTGTGTAGTATATATTGTTATGTTTACACGTGGAGCATTTATCGTATTCATTGATAATTATGAATAAAATGCTGTGTTAAAGAACTTTACTAAGATATGCTACTTTTTCCGAGAGCCTATAAATGATGAACTAGAATATTTAAGCACAATGAACGTCATATCAATCTCCCTTTACGTCCTAAATAATAATAATAATAATAATAATAATAATAATATAATAATAATAATAATAATAATAATAATAATAACAAAAATAATAATAATAATAATAATAATAATAATAATAATAATAATAATAATAATAATAATAATAATAATAATAATAATAATAATAATAGTAATCATTAATAATAATAATAATAATAATAATAATAATAATAATAATATGTTTTGTTAAAGAGGATGGCAGCATCAATAGCATTGATTTTATATATAGTCTTTTCAATTTCTTCTTATTATTCTCTTCTCATCAGAGCTTATATTTGTGGCTAGCTGGCCGATGTTCATATCTTGGTTAAAGAAATGTCTTCCAACAATACTAATTTATTGATATAACTAAAGTTAACAAATCTTAGTCTGGACGTTGTCCAAGATTTGTTAACTTTAGTTATTATATCAATAAATTAATATTGTTGGAAGACATTTCTTTAACCAAGATATGAACATCGGCCAGCATTAGCAATATCAGCCCTGATGAGAAGAGAATGATAATAAGAATTGAAAAGACCATAGATAAATTCAATTCTAATGATGGTGCCCACCCTCTTTAACAAACATGTTTGAGAGAGGGTCTTCTACCTTCATATAATAATAATAATAATAATAATAATAATAATAATAATATAATAATAATAATAATAATAATAATAATAATAATAATAATAATATTATTATTATTATATTCATACCTACAAAGTCCCATTTCGTCACACGTCTGGAATCTTTAAAGCGAATGTACGGCGCCAGTTTGCATTGCAAAACGCCAGGTACAAAAAGTAAATGATCATCTTAACCTTTCTTCCCTTGAGTCATTTGGCATTTTTCAGTTGTTTTTATTACGGCCAAGGGCGGCGTTTATAGCTCCGGGGGGAGCAAGCTCTGCCCAAGTATAGCAATCATGTCACAGATCGTTATTCCGGGGAAAACAATAGTTGTTCAATTCTCTTGTTTGTTAACAAACTGAAGAGAGTCCGTGGTATTAGCATCCAAAATTTCTTCTACATGATTTTTTCCCTCAAGTGTGTTATGCATATAAGTACTGCAATATTCTGAACTTGCAGTATTTTTTGAGACAGAGGTAAGATCTTTTTTACGTGAATATTTCCTCTACTTCAGTTAAAAGTAGCGTTTCTTGCACATTTTAACCTTCAAGTAATCGAAAATAATCATTTTATTATAATGTTTGGTCTTAGAAAGGATTTTTTTAAAAAAAATATCTGTTTTAGACAGATCCTTATGTAATGGGTACGATGCTATGCAACATTGGCAATTATAATGATTTTATTCACATTGCAAAAGAGAAATCAAAAAGTCTATGAGTACTTAATTGGAGGCTGTTATGCTTTAGGATGAGAAATACCTCTCAGTGGATTTCCTGGTCTGAAAATTGAGGCTGAACGAATTAATCTTTTGTACTTCGCAGGTCATACTTTTCCCAATTAATATTCATATCAATTGACCCTCTACCGTGTAACTTGCAGCCAGTGTGGAGATAAAGGTGCACAGTCAAATGGCTTTTGACATTTTTCGTTGCTCGGATGACATGTCTGATGCATATTGATGATGGAGGGAATAGAAAGAGATTTCCATTTTATCTATTGCCAAAGGGGGAAATCCGCAATTTAAGGCTAAAATTTCACTGTTATCATTCCGTAATATAGGAATGTTATTTATGCAATTCGTATATAATGAGAATATTTTATTGCCACGATACTTAGCTTTTAGAATAAATATTCAGTACTTCTGCGTTGCTATGTAAATATTAACGTTTTAATATACTCTAAATTCGTTTGCTCGTAAAAGGCAATACGCGCAGAGGTGGAAATGGCATAAGTTGAACTGCGGGTGAGAATAAGTATGCTGGTAAGAAAATGGTAGTATTTGAACCCGTGTCTTCTGAGTTGGTGTACACAGCTATACCAACACCACGACGGACGAATACCACCATTTCCACCATGCCTAAGACTGAAATGACGGTTTAGGTTTCTGATGCAGGTCGATTCTAAGGTCGTATTTTTTATATTCTTAAATCATGTCAGGCGCGTTTATATATCAAAGACTGCTTTTTTACTTGTATGAAGGTTTAGGTTTCTGATGAGGATAGACTCTAATGGCATCGGTCGGTTATGTTTTAGCTTATGTCAACATCAAAAATTCTTATAATCTTATCCTTGTATGGCAAGCACTTTCGCGTTTATATATAAAGGACTGCTTTAATACTTCTAAGTTGTTACCCTCTTTTTCTGCTATTTCCATTGGTGACATAATTTGAATTATTGGACTTTAAAAAACTACTGTAAATCAGAATTAGTCTCCATCACATACAAGCTATCTATTGTTATATTCTTTAAAATCCAGCGTATTTGTCTTACTATATTCTTAACCGAAAACCTACTTTGAATTATTGGACTTTAAGGAAGTACTGTACATCAGAATCAGTCTAGATCATATGCACAGTATTTACTGTTATATTCCTTATTCCAGCGTATTAGTCTCACTATATTCTTAACTTCCAAAAAAAGCAAATATATATGATTAAAGAAGACCAAAGTAAGCTACCAATAGTGCAAATAAAAACAGGTATAATATTCGTTTTACAAAAAGTTTATACGTATACATTCGCAGGATTGTTTGTTCACGCCTGTAAGAGCATTAGGATAAAACGTTCAACCAATAAAAAATTTAAATACTTAAAATCTTTAAACGGCTGTTTAGATTATTCAGTAGAGCAAGGAAACCTTTTAGGGTATGCCGGGATTTATTGAATCATTTGCATAAAAGTTGAAGCGAACCACAGCGATGAAATGCAGCTTTACAATACATGCAATGTTTTGCTTGCCTGACCTCATTCAAGATTCTTTGTATTGCTAAGAAATTCACATTGTAGTTACAATCAGTTTGTGCAATAAAAATCCACAATTATATAGTAAACTGTATTACTATGCAAGAGACAACAGCAAAAAGCTTCGAACACCTGAACTGTGTTCCTCATCAGTCTTTTTTTGTAAAACACTGATGAGGAACACCGTTCAGATGTTCGAAAGTTTTTGCTTTTGTCTTTTACACAAAAAAGCATTTGAATAAGGTTGTTTTGAAAAGAAAATAAAAGTTACATCGTCCATTCTGTGTAACTCAAGGTGTGTTTTAATTTTTTTATAAAAAAAAGTACTCACAGCAAACTAATTTCGTTTTAAAGAGAGTAGCTCTCCATATAATACTTTTTGTGTGGTAAAATCAATGTTATTTTAATGAATAACTACTTCCTCCACTGAAGTAAGTGTCAATGGTTATTTACGGATAAATCAAAACGTTTCAGCAAAGTTCCATCAATCACCATCTACCTCTGTAGACCTGAGCCGTGAGATACGGCTCAGGTCTACAGAGGTCTACCGATAAACGAGTAGGGATACATTTTCTAGAGCACTGATTCTCAAACTCTGTGCCAGGGTGCCAAATACAGTGCCTCGGGATAGCCGCAAGATTGTCATGCATGAATTTCGAATTGACTAGATCATCTCAATGAACATTTGAAAGAAATAAAAAGCTTGCACAAATCTTCATATAATTATTATTATTAGTGTGTCTGCTCTAATTTATAATATTATATATTATATAATATATATTATATATATATATATTATATATATACTATATATATATACATTTATTTTATTTTATTTATTCTGCAAATATTGTTTGGATGATGAAGTAAGAGGAGTTCGCGCATATGATAAAAGATTTGAGAACCACTGTAATCTCAGAAGTCCAAAAAAAAGTAAAAAAAAAAAATAAAATAACAAAAGGGGGGGTGGGACCTGATCCCAAAAGTCAAAATGCACTTACTCTAGTTCATAAATTCATAAACATTTACATCCTACCTTTTATTTATGCACAAACTGACCTTTAACCTGAAAATCATAGCCGAGCTTGCTTAAGCTGGAAGTGAATTACTCATATGCACTCAGGAATATGAAGAAAGGTTGTAATTACTCAAGAGGGGAATTATAGCAGTCGTTCCCGCTGCAAAATGCGACATAAAAGAAACGCGAGCACGGAATGCAGATGAGACCCAAAACATTCCCATGCGAGTCAGGCTGCATTTTTCAGTTCTTTCCAGGATATGAGGCTCTTCATTTTCCCGTAAAATGTCTTTGGCGCAACAGTATAACAAATAATAAGAATGTGTGGGGGACATTCTCTCTCACTCTCTCTCTCTCCCTCTCTCTCTCAATTCTTACACGTTTAATCAACTTTGACCACTTTGATGGTATCCTCCTCTTGATATTGTATTCCATAGTCATCGCTCTCTCTCTCTCTCTCTCTCTCTCTCTCTCTCTCTCTCTCTCTCTCAACATTGACACATAATGGACTTTCATCTTTTACTATTTGCAATTGTTATACCCTGTAATGTCTTCTCTCTTTTATCCTTTTATTTGCTACCTTCCTTAGTTTTGTATTTTAAGTTAACTACTATCTTTCTTGGGTATGCTGTGATCCCTACCTTACAAAAAAACATAAAAATACGCTACAAAGGGAAATATAGATACATAAACCAGAACATGAATTAAATGAAGATTTCATTGTTGTATAGCATGAGGAATTCCTGTTTGGAGTTTGGAATTAATCTGCATTATTCGCCTCAGTTTCTAATTCCCCAGGAGAATTTATACACCAGACACATCTGTGAACTGAGTCTTAGTAATTATTCTGAAATATATAGAGATGCCCAGTTGAATTGTTTTGGGATATATACTTGATGAATGTTGCTGATGAATCAGTGTTATCACCTTCACTTGGTCAAAATCCTCATGAAGATAACACTGGAAGATGAAGAATGCCATTATTTGAATATGGAAATTTTAGTGCTGCTATACTTAGTTAGGCAATATCATTAAATGGTTACCATCGAATATTAAACTTCACATGACAACTATCAACATTTTTTTCATGCTTATATTTTCGTCATTTCACCCTTCACGTGAACGTTTCGATTTCAATATACGTAAGAAATATCGAAACTATAACAGCGAAAATTATGTAGTATGACATAAGGACATCATTGAACGAAAATCTGGATCGCATTGCGTGTGATACGCCATGTTGGTAAATGCACGTATTTTCCAGTTATACCAAAGTATGTCTGAATTCAGCAGATGTATAATGCAAGGAAGAAAGTATGAGCAAACTAGAATTGCCTTTTTCTACGCGTTTTATTCATTCATTCCGGTTCCTCAATGCGGAGTCAAACGCCATCAATCCTGAAGGGACGGACAAAACTTTAAAAAGTGGAAATTAAAGGAAAATCAGGAAATTTGGGGTCGAGGACGGTCAACTGGCTTCGGTGGAATGACTAAAAACAAAACAAAACAAAATCGTGAAAAACTCTTATAATAATCAAAGCCTAATCCTATATCTATAAGTATATATATGATGAAAGTATATCAAGTAGATTATATATGATAGAATATATATTATATAACCATATCTATGACTATATATATGTATAGTATATATATATATAGATCTATATACATAACAATTAGATTATTTGATTTATATAAGATATATCTAAATAAAAAATATATCTATATACAATATAATTATATTATAATATCAATATATATATATATATATATAGATATAGTAATTTATTTATGTATTTATAGGTATAGACATATAGAATAATACGTATATAGATAAGCTATATTATATATGTATAGATATAAGAGTAAGATAGATAAATTAAATATCTATATATATCTTACATATATATAATATAGTGAAATTAGAATATATATTAGATAGATTGGAATATAATCTATATACTATATATATATGAATAATAGATATATAGGATAGTATATATATATCTATAAGATATATATGTATATATATATTTAATAGTAAATATAATAATATATATATATATTTATATAACTATATATAGTATTATGATATATATATAACTATAGATATAATATAGGTAAATTCTATGATGTATAACATATATAGAGTAATAATGATTATATATGTATAGAGATAGAGCTATATAATAAATGATAGATCTATAGTATATATATATATTTATATAGAGTAGGTAAATGGATTATAGATATATAATAATATATTTCGATATTAATATATCTTATCTATATCTATATAATATGAATATGATATATATCTATATCTATAATAATATAAATAAAATATATATATATTATATATGTAGAGTAAATATTATTATATATCTATATTATATAATAGATATATTCATATATATAGATATAATATTATATTATATATTAATATATGATATAAGTCAGTATATCTATATATATAATAGATAATAATACTGATATATTATAGAGATATATATATATATATATTATATATATATATGAAAAAAAATATCTATGTCATAAGAAATATATCATATATATTTATATTAAACTATATAATATATCTTATATATATCTATATATAGATATATTACTAGTAATATATATAAGATAATAATATCTATTTATATATTATATATATTTGATAATAATATATATATTAGATATAATATATATATATCTATACTATATATAGTATAAAATAATATGAATTATATATTAAATTATAAAAAACCGAAAAAAAAATATATAGTATATATATACAATATATATCAATATTATATATAGATCTAATATATCTAGTCGATAGATATATTAGATATAGTATATAATACTAATATATAGATATATATAATAGACTATAATCTAAGTTATATATCATCTATATCATAATATATATAATAATATTCTTTATAGGCTAAGCTATATGATAGGGACTATATATTATATGATGTATATTCTAAAATTAATATGCATATTAATTATAGGATATAATAGATATTATATATATACTTATATAGTATATATATAACTAAATTTAATCTTGTAGATATCATATAA
>NC_061108.1:11931406-11936693 GCF_015104395.2 Macrobrachium nipponense
GTGTGTCTTGGCCTTTGTTGATAATTTAATGTTTTTGAACATGTTATCCTTTCTTCAAGATTAATACTAAATATATTCCAATCTCTCTCTCTCTCTCTCTCTCTCTCTCTCTCTCTCTCTCTCTCTCTCTCTCTCGTCGTCTTCTTCTTCCTCCAATTTCCCTCTAGATTTAAGGCCTTTACACTGAATCGGTTTCCTAGAGAACATATGCAAAAACAAGGAAATCCTCTCTCTCAAAGTTCACTGGTGGCTTTCCAGCATCGTCTGCACGATTTTCCTCGCTGAAATTCATCTTCCTTCTCAGTGGTATTTTTACAAACATTTTCCCGTTGATTTTCCTGTTTAAATTTCATGTCTACTTGCTATTGACAAACTACCTATTCGTTTATGATTCTGACTTTCGTGATTAGCAGTTTCATACTAATACAATTCTTTCTTGGACATCCACTATCTTCGTTATCGTTACAAACAGAGAAATATGGTTTGTATTTTGTATGTGGGTATTCATTCGTCCTTTTCCTTGCAAGTCTATTTACTTTGTGGGGATTTTCTCGCCTATAATGAACTTAACGGGGGCGATACCTAAAGTTCTATTGCAGATTCATTGAAGCTCCTCTCCACCAATTTGTCCTTCAACGAAACAAAAGCAAATGTGGGCGTGTTTTCTTCTTCAGTCCGTTATGGAATTTCATCCAGCCAATCACCTCCATTTACATATATATCCCCAACTATAAACCAACAATAAACCCAAACTTCAGCTTCACAGTTTTATGAAACGTGTTGAACGACTTGTTTGGAATACAGTTTTACAGAGCTTTGTTATTGTTACCCTATGTTTTTTATTGCTTTTTTATAATCTATTTCAGTCGGTCGTGTTTTCCTGTGTGCAACGCCTGTCTCTGTAAGTGGATCAATAACATTTTTTAAAAATCACTTCAATCTTTTTTGAACGTCCACTGAATCGTTACGGTTCTACTAAAATACTGAATAAAAAATATACTATATATATATATATATATATATATATATATATATATATATATATATATATATATATATATATACTATCTGCAGTATGATCCTCAAACAGCAATTCAGGAATGCCGAAGACACATGGATGTTTTAAAAAGATTTATTCATAGAGAAACGTTTACACATAACTATGTGCATCATCAGTCTGAAAAATGACAAAATAATAACATTAAAAATACTAAAAATACACAGGATTCTTAAAATGACAATTAAAAACATTAAAAGACTAAAAGTAAGAAGCAAAGTAAAAACAACTACTGTTACACCAACCTTCAGGTACAGAGGAAGAAGATAGAATGACAACAGAGGGAACAACAACCTCCAAAGACGACTATGCCAGATATAGTTGAGCAGAGGAGCAGCCACCGTTTAACGATGGAACGAGTCTTGTTAATATATAATGACTCTAAGGTCGTCAGATAATCTGCATCCTTAGAATACGCTAATATGGAGAAGTGCTGCTTCTTAACCTCAATTTTACAATTGATAGCATGATTTTTTATATTTGAATGTTCGGTCTGCGGCCAAATCTTTGTCCGTTCTAAAACTCAACCCTAAGTGCCTACAATAACGCATCATTTTTCAGACTGATGATGCATATAGTTATGTGCGAAACGTTTCTCTATAAATAAATCTTTTTCTTTTCCAACATCCATGTATATATATTATATATATATATATATATATAGTATATATATATATATATATATATATATATATATAATATATTATATATATAGAATATATATATATATATATATATCAATATATATATATATATATATATATATATATATATATATATATATATATATATAGATATATATATATATATATACATATATGTAAGTATGTATGTATGTAATTGTATATATATTATTCTCTAAAAAAAGCCATGGGCTGTCTTCATTAGTCATACTATTTTTTTACTGGCTTTTATATTTCTTAATAAAATTCTTCATCGCTTTTTTTTTTAATTCTGATAAGCAATTTGATCGTAGGCAAGTGCTATCTGAAGCCCTATTACGTTGAGCATTAGGGTACAGCATTAAATTCGATCCATATTCATAATAAGCTTATTTTCTTTACTCTGGAGTAATATTTGTGTCTAATCTCGTGTCATTCCTGGCATCTGCAGCGTATTAAAAACTAATTCATGGAGCTCAACTTTACTTTTAAAGTAAAAATCAAGATCAGTTTTTTTAAGAATATGCATTTACATTTTAGTGACGGGTGGTGGTAGGGAAGGGGGGGAGGGTGG
Source organism: Macrobrachium nipponense (assembly GCF_015104395.2). Classification (NCBI taxonomy): domain Eukaryota; kingdom Metazoa; phylum Arthropoda; class Malacostraca; order Decapoda; family Palaemonidae; genus Macrobrachium; species Macrobrachium nipponense. The sequence continues at coordinate 11,933,700 of NC_061108.1, forward strand.
CTAAGGATCGTTTCTGATTTCATTTTTGCACTTTTTAGTATTATTCATATTATTCATTTCATTTATTTCTTATCGGGTTTTAAATCTTGGGAAAAGCAATTGCTTTCATTTTGAATATTGCATTCAAAATCTGTGTATTCCTATGCTCTGTTACTTAATAGCTTATTGCTAATGGTCCATTTAAGAGCACTTCTGGACGAAAAATGTCAAGATTTGATTAATCTTTAGTCTTTTGATGTTTTGGGTAAGTACGTGTTAATTGTTATTTTACAATATAGAAAATAATAAGCGTACCACATTTTGTTCATAATGAACTCCATTCATCTTGTGGTGATTCAAAATACAAAATAAGATCGGCCTTTATCTTCATTTGTGTTTTGAATCATTTAAAAGAAATAGGGAACACTTAATATGTTCTTAAACGCGCATGTATGAATTTGCGTACGTATAATTCGAAATGAATATAATCGGTTTACTAGTTTTCTGAGAGTCTACATATCCCAATTTTCAGACCAAACACCAAATTCAAAACTGCATCCCTTTGCCCTCGTTCAAAAGAGTTCTTTTAGTCAAATGTAATTTGCCACGGCGCAAAAGTTCAAGTCACACTGCGCAACTTAATTACCAGCTTATTGGGCAAACGACTTTACCCCCGAGAGGGGCAGCTTGTCCGCGGGGAAAGTCATATGAAAACTAGCATCAGGTTGCAGTTGTTTTATTTTTCTGTAAAAGAAAGCTATTGAGAAGGCTTTGTCTGTCCGTCCGCCCTGAAATCTTAAAAACTACTCATGCTAGAGGCCTGCAAATTGGTATGTTGAACATCTACTCTTCAATCATCAAACATACCAAATTGCAGCTCTCTAGCCTCAATATTGTTTTTTTTAAGGTTGTAGTTCGCCACGATCGTGCTGCTGGCAACGCTCTAAAACAGGCCATTGCTGGGTCTTGACTGAAAGCTTCACGGGCCGCGGCACATAAAGCATTATACGCGGTACAGAAAACGCGATTGCGCCGAAGAAACTTGGGGGCATTTTTTACTTGTTCTCTTTGTTTTCGTTAGTGTTAAGGATCTAACTTGAAGAATGCATAAGAGACTAAATCCTTTTTCCTTTACCAAAGAGTTGCTCGTCTTATATTCGTTCATATAATACTTTCTTGGCTTCTTTTTATCGATCTTTGAATTGATACAGATGCAGAGTGACCAGGAATCGCTTTCTAATGTAAGAGCCATGACCAGTAGCTAATTGGAAGTAATTTTTTCTTTCGAGAAAACGAAAATGATAATTTCTTGCATGTCATTCTCTGCTTACTATACGAAATGGCTCCTAATTCTATTAAGGTTTTTCACTTACATATTTACTGTAGCTGCACCAGCTTCATACATTTAAAAATAATACAATCCAAGTTAAAATGCTACAGATGCAGAATATAAAAAAAAAATCAGATACAAAAAAATGTAAATATTAGTTCAGTCCTTCTGGAAAAAAACACTTAACAGGAAATAAAGTGCGAAGATTTTAATTTGAAAATGAGAATATTTTTGTTGCAAATCACAAAAGGTGTGTAAACGCGAAATGCAATAACAAGCATTGCATATATAATTTTTCGTACTCTGTGGTAATAAATATGGTGAGCGCGAAGAATACCCCTAATAATTCAGAGAGAGAGAGAGAGAGAGAGAGAGAGACGAGAGAGAGAGAGAGTAGAGAGAGAGAGAGAGAGAGAGAGAGAGAGAGATAGGAGGAGAGAGAGAGAGAGAGAGAGAGAGAGAATAGAACCAGAGAATAGTTATCGTCAGTAAATATGACAAAATAATATCACTATCAGTAAATATGTACTAAAGGATGAATTGGAAATATAAATTCATTACATACGAATATTATCTCTAATGCTTATTTCTTGTGTAGCTTGGCAAAACAAATTAAATGTGGAAATTTAATTTGCATATACGATGAAATTGGTAAATACAGAATTTTGAGATATCATATACAAGTGCTTGTCTGTGCTCATAGGATCTAGAATTTATTTCGTTTTCTTCTAGTTTTTCTGCTGTGTTATGTCGTATAAGCACATATTTACCAGTGCGACAATTCACGCGCAATATATGACATTTTCAAACTCATTTATCATGATATGTATACATAAATACATGCACACACAAACATGTAAATATATGGGATTATATATAATATAGTCATATATATATATATATATATACCTATGGATATATGATATCATATATATATCTATATATATATCCCTATATATATAATATGAAATACCTTGATCACGAAGTATATAAAAACGTGATGCTATGTATAAATAAGGTTGTTTTTTTGGCCACGAAGGAAAAAATGAAAAAGCGAGATAGCCGAGTACTTTCGGTCCTATTCGGACGCTTCACTGCTAAGACCGAAAGTACTCGGCTATCTCGCTTTTTCATTTTTTCCTTCGTGGCAAAAAAACCTTTATATATATGGCTGTATATACATATATATATATATATATATATCTATATATATATATATATATATATATATACGTATACGTATATATATATATATATATATATATATATATATATAATATCTATATATATATATATTGGGCAATCATAAAAGTGAGCACGTGATTTGGTTTATTAGCTATAGCCACTAGGAACGTTAAAAAATGAAAAGACAGAGTGCCAAGCACTTTCGTGCATTTGACACATCTTCGAAAGTACTAATAGGCACCCAGACTTTTTCATTATTAACTTCCTAGTGGTTTCAGCTAATATATACGATATATATATATAATATATAGATATATATATATATATATATATATATATATATATATATACTTAAACAGATTATGTTCCAGGGAAACCGCATTCTTACTGGGCAGATCTAGAAGAACCCACTTATCATAGTCTTCTTGTTTCACGAGGAAACTCAGCTAGCGATTTACTCAAGTATCCTTTTACCTCACTCCTCCAATCTTTCATTTTCA
>NC_061108.1:11942193-11962193 GCF_015104395.2 Macrobrachium nipponense
GGAAACACCTTGAAATCACAGGGCTAGGAATATAAATGGATAATAACAAAGAAAGTATGACAAAATGCCATGGGAAATAATGTAAGATGCGTGGATCAAGTGTGTTTTTCAGGACAGCTATTTGCGAGTTTTGAAAGTTCAGGGGAGAGATAAAATAGAAATAAAAATGGAGAGCATTTGAATTAAATGACAAAGAAGACAAGTAGCTGAGAATGCTTAAATGTTTTCACCAAGGATAAAAAAGTATGTTAGGGAATATAGCTCTGAATGACAGATATGAAGTGAATAGGCTCAAAAGACTGAAATAAAATGAATTACATAAATCAAATACAATGGGGAGAAAACTGTGTTGGTTATTTATATATGAAAATATACATAAACTTAACTTAAATATGAAAGAATCTTAAAACAATTTTCTTCTGCGTTAATTTGCTCCTAATAGTAGTAAACCACGAAATGTAATGGCAGTTTTCCTCCTTAAGCTGTTATCAGAACAGAAAAAACTAATTTTTCTGTAGAGGAGAGTAAAGGTAGGTTTTTTTTTGTTTCTTTGTCTGGAGCAAATTAACCTCAGAAATCACCTAAAATACTGCTCTCTCTCTCTCTCTCTCTCGTTCTCTCTCTGTCTCTCTCTCTCTCTCTGCCCATTGATGCGTGCACAAAGAATTTGAAATTAAGTTCCACCATTTAGGTTTTATGCTGTTTGTATATCCAAATCCGATAGACGAATTTAGTGTTCTTGATATGTTTAAAATCTCTCTTCGAAAAAAAAAAAATGCAGCATGAACGATTATTCTTGATTATACAGGAGAAAATATTCGATTAGTTATATGAAAGTGAATATTAAAAGTATATATGCTAAAGGTATTTACTACACGCAACAGTAATACGTAAATAACAGTGGAACCTTATTTCTTATTAATGGAAGAGAAGAAAGATCGTTGAAGAGAGCGGCAAAAGTTAGTAATTAGCTTAGGTATGGTAAATGGCATAATCCATCATCAAAAAAAAGGGCTAGTCTCAGGATGATGATCTCTATGATACTGCAATGAGAAATTCCGACGAATGCTGGTATCGACTATGTCTATAGACGGGATTAGATTCTCTGCTTTCAGAGAAACTCCCTCAATTCCATCTCGCAAGAGTATTTCTAATCATGAGAAGTTAGCATTGAGGTGTGACTCTGGTGTCAACCCCCCCCCCCCCCCACCCTTCCTTAGTTAGATTATGCCAGAGAAGCTTTCAAGAACATACGCACCTTATGTCAGTAAAAAATAACTTGTTACTCGGGAAATACGTAATTTAGGCTGGTTGTCTTATTCGTGCCACCATAGCAACCAAATGCTCACATGGAGCATAAAAAGAAACTAGTAAAGAATAGAGTTTTTTGTACAGATGATAATGCCGTATGAGCCGCGACCCATGAAGCTTTTAGACACGGCCCGTTGCTGGCTTGTCTGATAGGGTTGCGAGGCGCATGATCATGGCTAAATTTAACCTTTAAACCTTAAAATGAAAAGAAAAAAAAAAAAATTGTTGAAGCTAGAGGGCTGCACTTTTGGTAGGTTTTGGTGATTGGAGGGTTGGTAATCAACATTCCAATTTGCAGCCCTCTAGCCTCGAAAGTTTTTCATCTGAGGGACGGACAGAAGAAGTGCGAACGGACAGAGAAAGCCGGCACAATAGTTTTCTTTTCAGAAAACCAAAACTATGAATTGATTCCATGAGAGGACATCAGTACTTATGTATTCCAGTTGTTTGCTGAATGGAAATAATTGCGTAGCTTTCGATTTACATTAACTGCTTCAATATATTAGCAGAAATTTCAACATTACTAGATAACATCATTTGACAGAGGAAGTTCTTTAGTTCTCTGCTATGTTCTACTCCTCAAACCAGCTTGACCATTTCCAGGGCTAGGAGGCTTTTCTTTACAAAACTCTACCCAACCGATGGTGGCTTCTTTTTTTTTATGTGTTTTGTGTTTGAATAAATCGACGGTCAGGTACGGCACCAGATTTTTTAAAAAATAAATCGAGCTTTAAGAAGAAAAATCAGAATAGTCCGGTGTATTTCCAGGATGGACAGACACGAGGTGTTCCAGCAGCTTGTCTGTTATGCTCCCATTGCCAAAATCGTTGTCACACAGAAAAGTTTGGACCTTTGTGTTTCGAAAATGAGGCCAACGAATATATCAACTTTGTTTTTTTTTTCCTCATATTTAGGTATTTCCAAAATGAGCAAGAGCTTCCAAAAAGCCAACGAAAAGAGTAAAGGATATTTTCGAGCGACGAGTTGCGTTCTCCTGTGAGAGAAATGGGAAGGAACGATAAAAATCTCTGGCGATTTGTGTCAGTTCTCGAATCCTCATACAGCTGGTGGAGCTCATTCGTTTTAAACAATTACTAATAAGGTTTGCTCGAGATGAAACCTAACCATAGGTAAATATGAACCTAATTAACTTGTAAAAATTTTCGTAATTTAACATAATGAAGTTTACAATCATTTAGAAGAACAATGACAACTTACTAAACTACAAAGGGATCATATGATTATGAGTTTGTGATTCTGAGAATAAAATTAAGATAAAATTTCTCTTTCACGTAATAAATAGACAGATGACCTATAATCGACCAAATCCTATACATACGAAAATTTCTTTGATGCACATTTCAGCTTAAAAAAGTGCATTAATCAAGCCATCCTTACTTTTGTTACGAGACTCTAACCACAACCTCAGTTAATTCTGCTCTACGTTATCAGAACATCTGTCCATAAAATCATTTTCTACGATGCTACTTATGCAGTAATTATTCTATTCCATTCATGTGCTTATACTGGACAACTTAATTTTAAATGGAAGGAAGTGGAAAGGGAAAAAATGGTTATTTCTGAATTATGCTTCGAAGAATTTGTAAATATCTAAAAACACTGTAAGCGACAATATTAGTCGTAAAATTTTATTCGTCTTGAAATCCACAAAGAGGTTAAGTTCTTCCGCCTTTGCAATGTATTCCTTTAAACATATACTATTCTCATTTAGTATATTTACTTTGTCATTTATTCTGAAAATAATGGAAAATAAATTCGTCAGAACATTGTGCTGGTCAGCCTTATTTTGCTGATTATCAAAGGCCAGTTGGTATGACTGGTAAAGTAGTTAGATTAAATTAATGGAGAGCTATTATTTTTTACTGTAATTAGAAGATAACTTTCTTTTGTTGCCATGTCCTTCTTAACATTTCATCAGAGGGCCAGTAGAACCAGGATGAAAAAGTCAGGGATCTTTCTATTTATGTATAAATGAAACATATATTATAATTTTAAGATAATCTTTTTTTCTCTCTCTCTTCTAAGATATTCTTTGTCTGCTTTTTACACACACACACTCTCTCTCTCTCTCTCTCTCTCTCTCTCTCTCTCTCTCTCTCTCTCTCTCTCTCTCTCTCTCTATTTGGCAATTGTTAGCACCGCCGCTCATGAAGGAAAAGAACAGGAGAACAGGAGCAAAGAAGACTTGAAATAAAACGTCTTGTTCGGTCTTCTCCTCCTTTCTGCCAAAGAGGAAATGACCTCAGTGGTTTAACGGAAACTCCATTTACAATGGTGATGTCGAACCTTCTTTGAAGAATTTTCCTCCTTTTTTAAATTTTTAATTCCCCCCTAGTTTCAGTTCCTGTTTTATCATTCGGGCCTCGTTAGTGAGGGAAATGAGAAGCATAGAAAGAAAATATCTAAATGTCTATTCGTTATCATGGTATTTTTCAACAACGAAAAATTTTCTCAAACATCAAGTGATTGGGAAGTTTCTTACAATTACGGGTCATTTTCTCTAATAAATGATCTCAATTATCTCTTCCATGAGGTATATAGGTGAAATCCTAGTGGCCCCAATGGATAACTGGCAAGGCTTATCAAGATTTGATTTAATTTAAAAATTTCTCTCAAAAGCAAATTGATAACCACAATTTCGCTTCCTTTTGTCATGGTTAAGGTTCATTCAAACAGCTTCCCTCTTAACCTGTCAATCAATTGTGTTGTTATGATTGTCAATACTTGAAGTATTTCTCCTGATAATGAGACTGAGTAAAGGGTATTTTTATTTTTTCATGGATTATTTCATTCTCAGCGAGGAATGTTTAATGATGATTTTCCAAGTGAAATGATAATAGTAATGATTAATTTTCATAAAACATAAGTTTCTCATTCGTTTAGACTTCTTACTTTTTTATTGATGATAACAAACCCACAATAATTGTTAATGAGGAGTAAGAAGTCAGATGACCTATTGATATGTATGTACTTTACGTTAAAACGCGAATAAATTTGAATTAAAAGATTAGGAATGTGTTGAGAAAATTCTCTTTTTAAAAAAGAAGAATCAGTAGGTTGAGATAAACATTTTGTTTTTGTAAACGATGCCAGTTACAGATCCAGGTGTCTTTAGAAATCGAATCTTTATAATAAAATGTAATTTTGACATCCAGCGGTGTACATAAGGTCACAGTCAGACTGAGAGTTCAACCTTCTATTATTCCCTGGTTTTGACAAAACCTTGATAATTAGATACCTCAGTGGGCTGTGATTTTCCCCCTTAATATTTTCCCACACGAATTCAGGTTCTTAGGCGTCTAGCCAATTTAAATGGCTGAATTTTACCATATCTTACATGAGATCTCTCTCTCTCTCAAAAAAAAAAAAAAAAAAAAAAAAAAAAAATTAAAAAAAAAAAAAAAAAAAAAATTGAGCTGCATAACCCTTTCTCTATTCTAGTAGAACCTAATATGACCCTTCTTTTTTTTGGCAAACAAATTATCTAGAATAATCTATTATATCAGCTCGATGTGAATTAGTAATTCATATGCTGCAAAGACAATATTCCGGTGCAATAATGCATCATATATCAACAGCGTGAAATAGTAGTGTGTGTTAGTCAGGGCAAATATAAAATAGAGCACTAGATATTGTACACATTTGTGCAATAAATTTGTTTTTTCGTTTGTGAAATCTGTAGTTATAAGCATATTTCCCCTCCTTTATCTGTAGTTTTGCCAGAAGATCTTACTTTCCTATTGATATTGGTTTCATTAAAACCTATGTAAATATTTAAGTAGATTGTACATCTTTTAAATAAGATTAAATTTTGTTGCACATCTCCAGTTGTGAGAAATTTATATCCTATTACTCACTGATCAATTTGACGTTTGATTCCATGACATGTTTCTCTTTTAATCGAATCCTTAATAACAAAAGTATTGTATTCCACTGTGCATATGTTATTATAAATAGAATAAAAAGAAAATTTTATAACTAAGACTTATGACCTCAGTGGTGACCATTTCAACGTTTCTATTTTACCGTTGATACTTAGGCTTTTAGTTTTTATTTATTATCTAAAATAGATAAGTTACGTTTTCCTTATGGCAAAACAAGTCGCGATACTTGTACGCTATTTGTTTCCTTTGTCGGATTCGTAGAAGCTTGTTGTTCGCCAAAGACTGGGACTGAATGGGGAAGTATTTATGACTCATCGGTGTTGTGCAGAGAATCTTCCTGAAACAAGAATCTGCGGGGAAAGTAACATTCTGAACTGAGAAAAGGAGGTGTGATGATTCCAATACAATTTTCCTGCGAATTCTCGTGTGGTTTCGCTTTCCGTTTGTCTGTGAAGTTTTGCAACAAGAGAAAGGGGAAAAGTTATATATATATATATATATATATATATATATATATATATATATATATATATATATATATATGTATGTATATATATATAATAAATGAATACATGAGCAATTGTTTTACAGATATAAATTTCTGACTCACGTCGGGATCGAAAAACGGAGCCTTTCAAGTGAAGGAATTGCCAATACCTGGATTCTCTCCTGAAAGACCGGTGTTCAATCCCGACGTGAGTCAGAAATCTATATATATATATATATATATATATATATATATATATATATATATATATATATATATATATATATATATATATATATATATATATATATAATACACACACAGAATGCAATTGACATCACTAAGTCTTTTTCATAACAAATGAATCTGCTACTACTCCACAAATAAAGAAGATATAGATACCTATAAAAATTAATGGGAAAGGAACGAAAATAAACATTGAGTAAAGAAATATTTAAATACTCAATTGAGCATCAAGTGAGAAACGACGCCAGGTCATGATGGCAATAAGACATGTTATTTTCTAAGTGGCATTAATAATAATAATAATAATAATAATTAATAATAATAATAATAATAATAATAATAATAATAATAATGCAGAAGAGTGTGATCCTAGAAACGGCACACATAGTAAGAAAAGTGATGGACTCCTAGGAGGCAGGATGCAACCCGGAACTCCACACTATAAATACCACCCAGTCGAATTGGAGGACTGTGATAGAGCAAAAAAAAAAAAAAAAAAAAAAAAAAAAAAAAAAAAACAAAAAAATATAAAAATAATAATAATAATAATAATAATAATAATAATATACATAGTAGTGTAGGCGCCACGGATTCACTTTTAATCCTCTTAAATATTTTTTTTTTTATACTTTCTGTTTTTTAATATCAATGACACAAATGACAGAAATGATTCAGTGGGAGTGGAATTTTAATTGAAGAGAGTTTTCGTAATACAAAAATAACTTGCATCGCAAAGTCTTTGGAATATTATTATCAAGTTTGCATTAAATGTCTTTTAGTGTATTTGTTCTCACGGTGAAGGAATTTCGACATCACCATGTGAAAATTAAATTCTTTTATTGCATTGCTAATGCTGCAATATATTGTTTAATGTTCTACACAGTAATGCCGGATAATGAAATCATAACAGTGCCTGGGAAAAGACAAGCCTGGTAACTGTTTTTTTTTTGTCCTATTGTGAATGAAACTATTTTTGGAACTTAGTATAGAAAGACCCCGTTAAAATGATTTGATTAATAAAAAAACTGAAATAATTTGCAATCATATCTTTTATATCGTGACATGAAGTCAGTATGCCACTCTAGTCTATATTGTTATGACAGTGTTGTACTTTATGTTTAACAGTATTATTTTGACCTCGTTTTACTTGATGTTTATTTCGAGCTAAGCAGCTGTATATGGAAAGCAATTTTTCGGTCACTATTAGCAAACGGCCGTAACACATGATTGAACAAACATTGCTTTAAAGCCAAGACCTAGATGTTACTTTCATATAAAACTCTGAATGCTATGGACACGTCAGTTGATGCTTGCAAACATTTATCACTTGTATCAGTTGTATTTTTGCTTACTCGGGGAGTAAGCCTAAAAACCACTTTGTAAAACCTAAAAAGGTCTAAAAAAAGGTGTTTTAGCGTTGAGTAAAAGATACAGGAATTTTAGAATAGAATATTCATGACTTATTTATTAGAATGAAAATGTAAAAAATCAATAATTTGCATGTTAAACAGTACAGAACAATTATTTCTAGTAAAATTTAGCATATCAATTTAATATTTGTTGATGAAACAACGCTCTATTCGGCCACAGATTTTAGCACGCGTCCTGAGTAAGCCAGAGGTAGGATCAACGCCTTGGTACACTTACTTTTATAATATCCTCTTATTGCAAAACTGATGACGGACCTATGCATTCATTGTCAGTCGAGTATATTGTACAAATCGCCATAGATTTATGAGGGATCACTGTCCCTGTTATGATGTTGCTGATTCAGAAAGGACAACTATGCTCTAATTTTTAGAAAAGCCCGCATAGCAGTCGAGCAAGATGATGCAACATGAGTACACTTTGGTATTTCAGGAACTAGAAGGAAATTTTTGGTTCTGGAGGTGGTTTTCTATATCCAGTGAACTTGTGTAAGAATTGGTCGAGTTCTCGTTTAGGTCTATAATATATATATATATATATATATATATTATATTATATATATATATATTGTATATATATATATATATATATATATATATATATATATATATATATATATATATAGTATGTATGTATATATATGTATATATATATATATAGAGAGAGAGAGAGAGAGAGAGAGAGAGAGAGAGAGAGAGAGAGTATAATATATATATATATATGTGAGTGTGTGTGTGTGTGTGTGTGTGTTTGTATGTATAGTATACCCTCTCTGTCTCTCTCTCTCTCTCTGTCTCTCTCTCTCTCTCTCTCTCTCTCTGTATATATATATATATAATATAATATTATATATATATATATATATATATATATATATATATATATATATATATATATATTATATATATATATATATACAGAGAGAGAGAGAGAGAGAAAAGCTTGCTCTCAGGAAGGTTTGCTATCGTTTCATTCGCCTATTCATCGAGCTGCATTTTATCATCTATAGCTAAATGTCTAAGTTTCCTTTGGTCTGGCAAAGGTAGCGATTGCATTCATCCTCTCTGTTATGAAGCTTTCATTCAATAGCCCTTTCGTTTCTGTCATTTATTCATTGAAACTTTCGGTCCGAGTCAATTTCCTTTTAAGGCCAGCTGTCACGAGGCCTTTGTAAGCCATAGTTGTCCCAGGGTGAGATCTATGGTAAGCAATATTCTGCTTTGTCAACTCTTTTGTGAGTTACTTATGACGTTCATTCTGGTGCAGAGAAAAATTTGCAATGTAAATACTATGTTAAAATATACAAGAATATCTTAATATCACATTGAAATATTCTTGGAAGAAAAGACGCTCCTAATGACGCAATTAAAAATCACCTAAACTGACTCGTCCAAGTGTCTAAAATTTTAGACTTAGAGTTGGATAATAATATATGTTATATCAAAACGTCCTGAGCTATGTAAGGTGTTCAGTGATTCCCCCTTTTGTCAATATTTCGTAGACTTTGGGCACGTGATTAATTTAATGTTGATAGGTTTATATGGCTGTTAAAAAAATAATTATTTCAAGACATTTCAATGATATTATAGAATCACAAAGGGGAAATCTGTAATGATTGATAAAGGTAATATTATATTTTGATAGAATCGTGGAGTCGGCTTGTTTTTTTTTATAAAATATTGTAAAAGTTTAATATCGTATGAATATCTTTTACCTAGATATTTTCAACGTGTATTATATAAGTCCATTTATTCAAAACGTGCAGATATACCCTCTCCCTTTGGAAATGTAGGTCCCTACGAACAAACGTCGCTAAAAAGCGTAAACGTGGCTAGGAACCAATTGACTTCTTACCATCGAGACCTACAGCTTATTGTGGGATCCGAACGACAACGAGAAACGAATTTCTATCACCAGAAATAAATTCCTCTGTTTCCTTGATGGCAGAGCTGGGAATCGCACCCGCAAACTCGTCCAATGATGAAGTGCGTGTGATGATCTGCAAACGGATATTGAGAAAAATGATTCTTTTCCTTAAACCCGACGAAAAAATTATAACACGTAAATCATTTTTGCTATAATAATTCTCTGAAAAACAATTGCTACAGCACGCCTCCATTTTCTTTGGCTTCTAGGAACGTTGTAATATCTCTCCGTGATAATCGTCCTTCTGGGAAATAGTTAGCTGTCATGTGTCTTGATTATTGCGCTTTTTACTCATTAATTTTCTTTTTTTCATTTTCAAAAATTGAAATATTCAAGAGTATTTAAATTTTGAGAGGATTCGTCATCCGGCTGCAGTTTCACTTAATACTTAAATCTAAATTTTATGATGTATGTAAATTATTCTTGAGGGTGATTTCTTTAAGTGGACATCTTATATAAGTGCATTTGGAATTATTGACGACGTTTCATGAAGTAAGTTTTTTAAATGTTAAGTAATTTTTTAACTCCTCTGTTACTATTTTTCACTGATAACAAATTCCCTATTAAAAATTATTATATTTTAATTATATAATTCCGGCATATTTGAGAACCAATAATTTGCACATTTAATCGAATTCAAATAATTAATTTGGGGCTAGTGAATCCGTCAGGAGTGAATTCATAATAAGCTTTCAATAGTTTGGTAAAAAATACAGCGAGCAATAATGGTTCATTAAAAAACCCCGTTATACAAAAGCAGAGATGAAAAACATTTTATTTGCACTACTTAATAGACTATCTGAATTTCACTCCTCTGTTTTTAACAGGCCCTTGAGAAACCTCATATATATATAGAAGAAGTTAGCGAAAATTAGAGATATAACTATAAAATACTGTTTAAAAGACTGTATATAATATATATATATGTATAATATATATATATATATATATAATATATATATATATATATTTATATATTTATTTATATATATGTATATATATACATATATCTAAATAAATATATAAGATATATATATATATTATATATATATATTATATATATATTATATAATATAATGTATATTAATATATATATTAATTTATATATATATATAATTATATATATATTATTATATATATATATATATAATATACTATATAATATGATAAATGTATGTATAATGTATATATATAAATATAAATAATATATCTTATATATAATATTTATATAATAATTATATATATATATAGATATATAAATGGTAAGATAAAATAACTTATATATTTATATATATATATATATATATATATATATTTATATATATATAATACATTTATATATATAGTATAGTATATTATATATATATTATATATATATATATATATAATATTATATATTATATATGTGTATATAATGTATATTTATTTATATATATATATATATATTATATAATATATATATATATATATATATAATACATCAATATATATCATATATATATATATATATATATACTATATATATATTATTAATTATATATTATATATTATAATTTATTTAAATATATAAATTAGGAAAAAGAAAACAAATGACGCAAATAAAATTTGAAAATTGTGAAAAACATAGAGCCAGACTGACTGTAAGAGAGAGAGAGAGAGAGAGAGAGAGAGAGATAGAGAGAGGGGGAGGGGAGGTTGGCGGGCGGTAATCCTTCCCAGGATTATTCCCCTCGATATGCGACAACTTCCATTCCTACCTTCTCACTTCCCAAGAAGTTTCCTCCTTCAGGTTTCTTTCTCCCGCCCTTCGTTCCTCGATCATCACCATCTATCATGCTCCCCCATGTGTCCGTTTGTTGACGCGGGAAATTTCGCGCGCGCCCGAGTTTTTCATCTTTGTCTGTTTCCCGGTCTTCAGCGAGAAGTGCAAGACCGTCTGACGTGGTGTCTGTAACAGTGAGTCGTGGGGATTTGGTCAGCGTCTAAAATGACAAACTTCTTAATTGTACTATTTTGCGGGAATTACTAATTTTCATTTTACTAGGTATAAAGTAATTCTTTGCCAATTAATTATATTAATTATTATTGGTTAATTAGTTACAAATTAATTATTTGCTAATTAGTTACTTTGGGGATAAATCATTTTGTTGATTAATTACAAATTGATTATTGTAATTAGTTACTTTGGGGTGTAAATCCTTTTCCTTGTCCTCGATTTTGACCTTTTTTCGATTTCTATATTCAGTATGGAGTATTGTTAGATATCAAAGACTTCAGCTATTCAAAAAATTACTTAATTTTTTATCCTTTTACCATTCTGCATTGCCTTTTTTTAAATATAGAAAGTTCTAAAGGCATACTAAGAGATAGAAAAATCAATACACACTGCATAAATACTTTACGTTTGTAGAATATTAACCGTGTGGAAACAGTCACAAGTTAATAACCTAAAGAAATTTTTGGTCTTATATCTGTAGGTAAATTGAGGAAATAAATGCAAGAAGCTCTTGGAATGTCTCTCGAAGACATTCGTTGTTGCTGGTTATGAAAGTCAGTAATGCTGAATGAGGTCACTGGCTTCACGTCACCTGGCCCAAATAACATTCCATAGTTCAAGTAAAAAAAAAAAAAAAAAAAAAAAAAACTAACTAAAAATAAATGTGGCATCATTTTCCAGCAACGAAAATAAAAACATCTTGAGATAAAACGCATCATAGATGGATACATGAAATGCTTATGATGTGAATACATTTACAACGTAATCAGAAGCAGACGAATCTAAATATGAGGTATATAGAGCCAAAAAAAAAGAAAGAAAAAAAATGAGGTAAAGGTAAATGATGTGCGTGTGCGTTGGGGGGTATGACCAATAAAACTAGAAAAAAGAGGTAGTTTTGTAGATGAAGTTTGAAACAGAATGTGCTCTTGAAGTGCTCATAAAAGAATATGAGGGGAGGAATTTGTTGCTTTATTGTCATCTTCGTCATGACTCCCATCCTCTGAGGCGCAGGTGCAGATGCTCTCTGTGAAATTCCGCTGCTAATGCATTTCCCTATGTTCTCGTTGGACGAGTCGTTACGTGCTCGACTACCGATCTCAGGGTCCGGGTTTAATTCTCCTCTCTGCCAAAGCGAACCCAGAGGAATTTATTTCTAGTGATAGAAATTCAATTCTCGATGTGTTTCCGATCCCACAATAAGCTGTAGGTCCCGTTGCTAAGTAACCAGTTGGTTCTTAGCACGTCAAAATATCTAATCCTTCGGTCCAGCAATAGGAGAGGTGCTAATCACCTCAGTGGTCTGGTAAAACTAAATATACTTAACTTGATGCTTTCCCATGCTTTCAATTCCACATTTCTCCACTCATCTCCAGCCTCCTTTTCACAGATCTCTACCAGGACAGGTCTTGGTCTTGCCAAAATTTTTGATGCCCGAAAGAACCCAGCCGCAACGCAATCACCTACTATTCTCTTAGGGTTTGGGGTTTTGCGGGAAACAAAATCAGCTACTTCAGCTTTGTAACTTAATTTGATGATGGCATATTCGAGAGCAAGAATGAAATAGTTGTATGGAAGGGGAATGTTTCTTGCTTTGATTTGATTTGATTTATTTATTTTTTAAATAGATACGTGAATTATCAGATCTTTCATTGTTTTCTGCTTAAAAGCACAACTGATTTGCCGAGCTTCTGACGGACAAAATGGATTCCTTTATTTCACCTTTCTGGTAGATATTTCAAATACCAGTTATTCATAATTTAACAGCCATAATTTGAATGTATTTTTATAATTGAATCCGAGGAAGGTCCACTGACGCAAAATATAAAGTCTTACCTCTCCGAAATTCTGATCAATCCCTGACAATTCAAGTCTAACAATAACGAAAATAAATGATAAAGGCTAACAAACAGAAAATGTGCGCAGATCAAAAGCATATTATTAAAAAAGTGAAAAGACAAACAGTCAGATATTTAATTACACAACATCTATTTATGAAAATAATCTTCGTGATACTTCTTTTATCTCATACTCTGTTATAGCTTATCACCTTTAGGTGGAGAAACAGTTTCGTAAATTTCACTTATCCATATCAGTGTAGATCAAACACTCCCACCATCAGTTTTCAATTTTTCCCTCCCCTGGACGGCTACTTCATCAATCAATCAGAAGGCAGTGTTGTGCTGAATGAAATAATCTAAACATTTACTCTAAGGCTTAGAAGTGACCGTATAGAATAGGCGAATGAGAAGTGAGTACCTGAATGATATCTCACAAATATCTATTCAGTCCTATGAATGAAATGAAGTATTCTTTTGATCCACTGGACGTCTAAGAGGAAAGGCAAGATGTGGGGTAATGACATACGTCACTGATCTATGAAATGAGAGAACTACGAGGCGCGTGGATGTCTTTTGCTTTGATGTTGTCATCTCGCGCATTCCTGTCGTCTTCTGAATCCAGGGACGCCTGGACTCTCTTTGCAGGAGGTCATGAAACAATACCGATATGGAATATTCTCGACTTTTTTTAGGTAATCCCGTTATGTTTGTTAAACCTGTTTTTTTATTAAATGTAACCTTTTAAAATTTTTAAATAAATGTCCTTGAATGTTCTTCTCTGACAATTCTGAAAAAAGTTTAGATTTTAGATTCAAGAGAGAGAGAGAGAGAGAGAGAGAGAGAGAGAGAGAGAGAAGAGAGAGAGAGAGGGGGTGGGTTTCATGGACGATAACATTAACACTTTCGTAATCATTTAACATTCAGCTTAGTACTGTCGACTTTTTTTATGTAATCCTGTTATGTTTGTTAAACCTTTTTTTTTGTTATAATTGTAACAAAATAATCCTTGGATGTTCTTCTCTGCTAATTCTAAAAAATGTTTTGATTGTCTTGGAGAGAGAGGAGAAGAGAGAGAGAGAGAGAGAGAGAGAGACGAGAGAGAGAGAGAGAGAGAAAGAGGGGTTATCCGATACATTTCTTCACCTTATTCCATTTCAAATTTAAAATTTACTCTCTATATGTGCCTAGGAAAATTCTCTTTTTCGCACAAAATTGCGCCAATGTAAAGGATTACGTCCCGATATCTCGAGTGTTTTCCTGCAAAACCGTTTTAATTAGCCACTTCAGAGTTCATCAGTGTCGCAATAACTAACCATTCGTCTGCAAAATTGTCTCTAAAGGGTGGGTTTCCCTCTCGAAGGCCGAGAGTCGAGCAGGGTTGGCAATGATTAAATCAACTGATTTAATCAAGTGATTAAATAATTGATTTTTTCATAAAAAAAACGTGATTTAAAATTTTTTCATAATTTTAAATTTTTTTTTAAATTTAAAAATTTAAAAATTTAAAAGCAAACAAATTGAAAAATATGATTTGGAGGTCAATAAAAACTTAAGCATAACTGTGCTGCATCTATTTATTTTGATTTAAAAAAATTGCAAGTACATACTTTAGACCGGAACTGGAAACCTAAAAGATAAATCAGTAGTAATTCTGTCATAAAATACATTTTGAGGAAAAAAAGGATTGGAAAAACATTTAACAAATAAAAAAACACAAAAATCAAATTAATAAAAATATCAATTAAATCACTGATTTTTTTATTTTTTTTTTATAAAAAAAAAAAAAAAAAAAAAAAAAAAACAAAAAAAAAAAAAAAAAAAAAATCACAAACCCTTGGACCAAGCATGAACGACCTTCTCAGTGAACTTTGCGAATGCATAAACGATGGAACTTGGAACCAGATGCACAGATTTATGCCTGTTTGTCAGATTGTTTCGTCTTTCTCTTTTTCATTCGTCAAACGTTTCCGTTTTGGTCACATTAATTAATCCTCTTTGTACTTCCTGATGTTCCGGGTACCTGTCAATCATGAAACTTTAATATTGTATCTAGTAAGGGTAGAGTCACCTTTATAATTCATATAAACACTATTTATTTACCTTTAAAGGTGCGATGTACGGAAATGGTTTTTTGCTTCTTTGAATAACAAATTAATGTTATTCAAATATTCGTTGATATAAAGTGAATTTGTTATAGAGCCTCTTTAGGTCACACATTTATTTACGCAACGGATATAACGCTAAAGCGAACGTCTTCTGGTCGTTATGCGTATGGAGCTATAATGTGATATAAGAAAAACCAGGAAGATTTTTTTTTTTTGGGGGAGCCAACAAAAAAAAAAAAAAGTAGAATAGAAGTTCCATTTTTCCAAAGAACAAAAAACTGGAATGCCTCTGGTTCAGAAATATTTATAACAAAAATAAACTCATTACCAATTTCTTTTTATAGAACTCGAATATCGTGCTATCATCCCGCCATAAGCAGGTCGCGAGGTATTTTGCCATAAATACATAAATTACCATTAAAAACAATTTCTACCATCGGTTTCCTATGTCCGAAAAAAAATATTTTTTTGAAACTTAAAATAGATTCCCATAGGTTCTTGCGAGTTACTTTCCTTAAAAATGTATCAGACAGAAGGGGCACATCACCAAGATGTTTTTAGCTCTCTCTCTCTCTCTCTCTCTCTCTCTCTCTCTCTCTCTCTCTCTCTCTCTCGTAGAATAAATTTTGTTTATTTAAGTATGGAATTTTTCTTGCTTCAGAGATTGAAAAAGTATGAAATTGCAAAGCGCCTACTTGACACGACGAACATTTTACTTAATCTTTCCACGTCTTGAAAAAGATCGTTTCTTAACAGTTTCATTTTAAAGGCATCAAATATTCGTAAATTGCTGATGTTTTCATAATATTTTAATTCTGTTCATGTTCAAACTTCCCTTCTTAGCATAATATTTTTTTTATGATAAGCGAATCGCATGATTTTGTCTATGTTTGTTTTCATCAAATTGTAAAACCACGGCCGAAAAAAATGAACTTTTTGCTTGGTTAAGACTTCAAAATAATCAAGCTGTAAGATGGAATGGGGAGACTGATAATGTTAAAATAGAAAAATTATCATATTTCGTGCGGAGAACAAACAATTAGAAAGGAATTAATTTAATAATTTAGCAAACAATAAACATCCCCAGATATGGCTTGTAATTTTTCATATATATTCACGATACCTTACCAAGGGAATATGCATATCCTGGTCAGGAATAGTTATATTAACACGAATATATTTCAACCCTTTTCGGATCACAAAATCTTCTGAGGCTAGAGGCCTGGAAATTGGTATGTTGTTCATCCACCCTCCACTCATCTTACATACCAAATTGCAGCTCTCTAGCCTCAGTAGTTTTTCTTATTTTATTTAAGGTTAAATTTAGCCGTGGACCATGCGTCTGGCAATACCGCATCTGGAGCAACTGAACGCTGCTCGGTCGTAGCAACACTTCGAGAGTTTCATACGGCATTACACGCTGTACAGAAAACTCGATTGCACCGAAGAAACCTCGGCGCATTTTTAACTTGTTATGCTCAACACTGACACACAACAACACTCCAGTTTCTGATTATAGAAAACGAAGCAGTTAATGATCATCGATGCCAAGGAGGATCTGGGAGATGATTTATCGTTGCCATTAAAAATGTTGAGGCTTCGAGTATGAAACTCATTAGCTCCTTCAGGCGCTTTTTCTTCTGTTGTTGAGGGGAGATTTTCTCGTTTTATCACGAAACAAGGAAGCCGTCATTAAGAAGTTACGAAAGGAAGGATGCGTCATGAGAGGGAGAATCATAAAAAAAAAATTCAACAGGATTAAATGGAGAGGATGCTGCGTCAATGCTTGAAACGACGTTGAATTTTACGGGGGAATACGACGCAGATTCGCTGGAAAGAAACGTGATTTAAGAATAAGAAAACAGATTAGTTTCGCAACGGGTATTATCAAGGAATAGAGATCGTCTCTTCAAGGAGAGAGTCCGTAAAAGCAAGTTGAGTCGTAATATTGCGATAGTATGTTCATGTGGAGAGTCCAGTTAAGAAATGTATAAAATCCTAAAACCTCTGAAAACCGATGGGGAAAACATGTTCACTAATTCAAGGATGGAATAATATCCATTTGGAGCCATTTCATTGTACCACTCCCAGCCCACAAGCTCCTCAATGGCGTGATCGGTATGGCCTTGACCTGCCACCTTGGAGGGCGCGAGTTCGATTCTCAAGCATTCCACTGAGGGAATAGAGATGTGTATTTCTGGTGATAGAAGTTAACTCTCGACTTGGTTCGGAAGTCACGTAAAGCTGTTGGTCTCGTTGCTGGTTCTATTTGGACATAAAAACCACCTTACAAAGAAACACTCCCAGCCCACCGCCCACAAGTCCATTCAGCTGCAGACGAGTGCCAGCTTCACCAGGCCTATATATATATATATACTATATATATATATATATATATATATATATATATATATATATATATATATATATATATATATATATATTATATATATATATATATATATATATATATATATATATATATTATATATATATATAGTCGTTCAGTGGAGAAATTATATACGAATCTTCAGAGTGTCCATGATACGAGTTGTAAAAGGATGAAGTTTATTATGAATGAAACGTTTCGCACATGAAACATCTGTGCATCATCAGTCTGCAAAGAGCAATAGAACAAATAATAACATATAAAACCATAAAACACAAACATAACTCAAATGAATTAAAATAGTCTTAAAATTAACCAAAAAAAGTACAAAAGTAAAAACAGTGAAAGAGAGAGAACACCCAAACCACTAACCGTCCATGAGGAGAGAAGATGGAATGACCTGTCGTCAAATGCAGGTGACGACGTTAACTATGCCAGATATAGAGTGGCTGAAGAAGTATTACCGTTCACGAAGGAACAAGTTATTTAATGTATAATGACCCGAGGGTAGTTAAGTGATCAGGATATTTGACATGATCTATTATTGTGAACTGTTCTTTCTGGAGCTCAATTTTACAATTCAAAGCATGGTTCCTGATATTAGAAAATTCAGATTGTTTTATTGCTTATCCTGTTCGGAAACTAAAACCTAAATGACTGCAATATCGAACCCTCAGCAACCTTCGAGTTGATCGAACTTAAGAACCTGGACATGCAGGGGCATGTGAACTTTGTTTATGACGTTGGATCTCATGAAGGGCTGAAAGCGGTCTTTGAAATTAAAAAAGGAACCTACGGTACAAGAATTGTTTATTATTAATTTGACACGGAATTTCTTGTTCAATGATTTGTTTTAAATTATATATGAATTTCAGTTCAGAAATATGAGGAACAGTACATTAAATAACCTTTTTGGTTATTTTATCCTACTGTTCCTCATATTTCTGACCTGAAAACTGTTCACTGCAGCTGAAGGACACACAGCGGGTATCACAAGCAGTTCAAAGTCTTGAAAAGGAAAGGAATTGGTGAAAGTATTCAATAACACTCACCTCTATGTCCATTTTGCACAGTCCCGCGGCTTCACCGCCCAACCTTCCTCGGAATCAATCTTAAATCGCAGTGCCCTTAAAATTCCACCGATATCTCTCGCGAAGGATAATAACACAATGTACAAATGTAAGAACTCTCCTCAGAAGATAAGTACTGACACGTAACGAGTCATTACATTGGAAGACCGTGACATTACGCATCACTTATTTAATAACTTGGTGATCTCCGAAATGACAAGTTTTGTATATTCCAGATTTTACTGCTTGCAAATTGATCTGTCTCAAAAGGTAAAATCTACCCATCGCTGGTTCCACCTATTGGAACAAACTCACATAGAAATAGAAGACCCATAGTCAATGGTTTCCTTCCCTTATTTCTTCGCTTCCTTTTTATTTATTCTTATCCTTGCTTTCCTTTATCTCACTTATTCATTTTCTTCCTCACTTGGAGTGAAGAACTAGCGTACATGGTCGATGAAACGAATATCCATCCTAATATCAAACCATAATCGCCGAAAGCTGGACCATAGACTCCGCGGTGCCCGCCCGCGATGTAGTCTATATTTTCCAATGTAAAGACTTCAAAATAATCAAGCTGTAGATGGAATGGGGAGACTGATAATGTTAAAATAGAAAAATTATCATATTTCGTGCGGAGAACAAACAATTAGAAAGGAATTAATTTAATAATTTAGCAAACAATAAACATCCCCAGATATGGCTTGTAATTTTTCATATATATTCACGATACCTTACCAAGGGAATATGCATATCCTGGTCAGGAATAGTTATATTAACACGAATATATTTCACCCTTTTCGGATCACAAAATCTTCTGAGGCTAGAGCCTGGAAATTGGTATGTTGTTCATCCACCCATCCACTCATCTTACATACCAAATTGCAGCTCTCTAGCCTCAGTAGTTTTTCTTATTTTAATTTAAGGTTAAATTTATTTAGCCGTGGACCATGCGTCTGGCACTTCCGCATCTGGAGAGCAACTGAACGCTGCTCGTCGTAGCAACACTTCGAGAGTTTCATACGGCATTACACGCTGTACGCAAAACTCGATTGCACCGAAGAAACCTCGGCGCATTTTTAACTTGTTATGCTCAACACTGACACACAACAACACTCCAGTTTCTGATTATAGAAAACGAAGCAGTTAATGATCATCGATGCCAAGGAGGATCTGGGAGATGATTTATCGTTGCCATTAAAAATGTTGAGGCTTCGAGTATGAAACTCATTAGCTCCTTCAGGCGCTTTTTTCTTCTGTTGTTGAGGGGAGATTTTCTCGTTTTATCACGAAACA
>NC_061108.1:11967193-12024693 GCF_015104395.2 Macrobrachium nipponense
TGAGAGACAGCAGTCTCTGAAGTATAGTACCTTATTTCTATATTTTGGCGTTTTATGGGCTTCTTTTATTATTATTATTATTATTATTATTATTATTATTATTATTATTATTATTATTATTACACACCATACATACATATACACGCTACTAGCTAATATCAACAGGTTGTGTTTTAACAGCCAAATCAACCTCCTAATTTCAAGATTTCCCACATATTGAATTGTTATGTTCTCAGAACAAATATTTGTCCGCTTAAAAAATGCTCCAATGACCTGTAAGATTGGTACAGACTTGATTTTCTCTGTCATCATCTAAAAAAGACATAATCACTATTGTTTTCAGTCAATTTCAGTCTTTAATCAGGAGTAATAATTTCTAAAGATATCCTCTTCTCTATAATAGAAGTCTCTTTTTTTTGCAATGAATTTTTTTTTTAATCATCATTTGATGATGTGTAATTTATCTTCACCCTTTCATTAACTGAAGATAAAACACAAATCTTAGTAATTGCTTACCTTGAAGCACAAATCCTATAAGAAAACATGCAAAGATCTATCGTCTTTTTAAATACACTTATGCAAATCTCCAATCATTTCCTTGGCGTAAAAAGTAACTGAAATGAGTAATGAGTTTCCTACTCAAAGCCTCGGCGTTTAACGTCCGTCGTTAACCTGTGCCATGGTTTCGTCTTCATTTAGCTGTTGTTTCAGATTTTGAGACTAAGTACACTATTGTTCTGAGAGTTCCACCATAATAATAAAAAATGTTGCTAGTTCGTGTATTTAATTTAAAAACCCCTATACAAAGCTTTCGAACCCAGGGAATCTTCAGTACAAATGGATTGTTAGGCACATGTACTGAGGTGAATTTGAAAATATTGTTATTAATTCATGTAAACATTGACAGTAGAATATATTCCTACAGAATAATTCTATCCTGGTTACATAAATAACATTCTTTTCATAAATTGTTTTCGTTGAAAGTGAAAACAAAATACTTGCAAGGTTTCATTTCCTGTACATCTGAGCTTATTTTACTCATAATCATCTGCCAAGTATGTACATGAGTTTTTTTGTAAATAATCAAACAAAATATCATTCTTGATTATTAGTAGTTATCATTTGTAACGTGAATTATTCGGTTTACTGAAGAGAAGTGCACAAAGCATTCATTTTTCTTTTTTTTACATAAAAGTCTAGAACAAATATGGAACACTTTTGATCACAGGGCTAGGAATATAAATGTATAATAACTAAGAAAGTAAGACAATGCCCTGGGAAATAATGAAAGGTGCGTGAATCAAATGTGTTTTCAGGACAGCTATTTGCGAGTTTGGAAAGTTCAGGGGGAGAGATAAAATAGAATAAAAATGGAGAGCATTTAAATTAAATGACAAAAGAAGGACAAGTAGCTGAGAATGCTTGAATGTTTTCACGAAGGATAAAAAAACAAGTATGTTAGGGAATATAGGTCTGAATGACAGATATGAAGTGAAACAGGTGCAAAAGACTGAAATAAAATGAATTACATAAAATCAAATACAAGGGGGAGAAAACTGTGTTGGTTATGTAGATACGAAAATATACATAAATAACTTAAATATGAAAGGATCTTAGAACAATTTCTTCTGCGTTACCTTGCTCTAACTAGTAGTAAACAGCGAAATGTAATGCAGTTTCCTCTTTAAGCTATGTATTAGAGCAGAAAAACATAATTTTTAATTTTTCTGTAGAAGAGAGTAAATAGCTTTTTTTTGTTTCTTTCTCTGGTGCAAATTAACCTCAGAATCACCTAAATACTCAGGGGAGATTATTGTTTGCTTAAGAACTCCCGTCTGTCTGTCTGTCTGTCTGTCTCTCTCTCCATTTAGGTTATGCTGTTTGTATATCCAAATCCGATAGACGAATTTTTAGTGTTCTTGATATTTTTTTAAAATCTCTCTTGGAAAAAAAAATGTAACATGAACGATTATTCTTGATTATACAGGAGAAAATATTCGATTGTTATATGGAAGTGAACATTAAAAGTATATATGTTAAAGGTATTTTCTACACGCAACAGTAATACGTAAATAACAGTGAAACCCTTTTTTTATTATTATTAATGGAAGAGAAGATAGATCGTTGAAAGAGAGCGGCAAAGTTAGAAATTAGCTTAGCTATGGCAAATGGCATAATCCATCATTAAAAAAAGGCGAATCTCAGGATGATGATCTCTATGATACTGCAATGAGAAATTCCGACGAAATGCTGGTAGCGACTATGTCTATAGACGGATAGATTCTCTGCTTTCAGAGAAACTCCCTCAATTCCATCTCGCAAGAGTATTTCTAATCATGAGAAGTTGCATTGAGGTGTGACTCTGGTGTTCACCACCCCCCCCCCCCCCCCCCCCCCCCCCCCCCCCCCCCCCCCCCCCCCCCCCCCACCCCCCCCCCCCCCCCCACCCTTCCTTAGTTAGATTATGCCAGAGAAGCTTTCAAGAACATACGCACCTTATGTCAGTAAAAAATAACTTGTTTACTCGGGAAATACGTAATTTAGGCTGGTTGTCTTATTCGTGCCACCATAGCAACCAAATGCTCACATGGAGCATAAAAAGAAACTAGTAAAGAATAGAGTTTTTTTGTACAGATGATAATGCCGTATGAGCCGCGGCCCATGAAGCTTTTAGACACGGCCCGTTGCTGGCTTGTCTGACAGGGTTGCGAGGCGCATGATCATGGCTAACTTTAACCTTAAATAAATTAAATAAAAAAAAAAAAAAAAAAAATTGTTGAGGCTAGAGGGCTGCACTTTTGGTAGGTTTGGTGATTGGAGGGTTGGTAATCAACATTCCAATTTGCAGCCCTCTAGCCTCGGAAGTTTTTCAGATCTGAGGACGGACAGAAAAAGTCGGCACAATAGTTTTATTTTCAGAAAAGCAAAACTATGAACTGGATTGCTATGAGAGACATCAGTTATATATTCGAGTTGTTTGCTGAAAGGAAATAATTGCGTAGCTTTCGATTTCCATTAACTGCTTCAATATATTAGCAGAAATTTCAACATTACTAGATAACATCATTTGACAGAGGAAGTTCTTTAGTTCTCTGCTATGTTCTACTCCTCAAACCAGCTTACCATTTCCAGGGCTAGGAGGCTTTACAAAACTCTCTCCAACCGGATGTGGCTTCTTTTTTTTATGTTTTTGTGTTTGAATAAATCGAAGGTCAGGTACGGCACCAAATTTTAAAAAAAATAAATCGAGCTTTAAGAAGAAAAATCAGAATAGTCCGGTGTATTTCCAGGATGGACAGACACGAGGTGTTTCCAGCAGCTTGTCTGTTATGCTCCCATTGCCAAAATCCTTGTCACACAAAAAAGTTTGGACCTTTGTGTTTCGAAAATGAGGCCAACGAATATATCAACTTTGTTTTTCCTCATATTTAGGTATTTCCAAAATGAGCAAGAGCTTCCAAAAACCAAAAAGCCAACGAAAAGAGTAAAGGATATTTTCGAGCTACGAGGTGCGTCCTCCTGTGAGAAAAAGGGAAGGAATTATAAAAAATCTCTGGTGATTTGTGTCAGTTCTCGAATCCTCATACAGCTGGTGGAGCTCATTCCGTTTAAACAATTGCTAATAAGGTTTGCTCAGAAGATGAAAGCTAACCATTAGGTAAATATGAACCTAATTAACTTGTAAAAAATGTTCGTAATTTACCATAATGAAGTTTTACATTCATTATAAAGAACAATGACAATTTACTAACTACAAAGGAATCATATGATTATGAGTTTGTGATTTTGAGAATAAAATTAAGATAAATCTGCCTTTCACGTAATAAATAGACATATGACCTATAATCGACCAAATCCTATATATAGGAAATTTCTTTGATTTACATTTCAGCTTAGTGCATCAATCAAGCCATCCTTACTTTTGTTACATGATTCTAACACAGCCTCAGATAATTCTACTCTCCGTTATCAGAAGTATCAGTCCATAAAATCCCTTTCCACAATGCTATTTATGCAGTAATTATTTGATTCCATCCATGTGCCTATACTGGACAACTTAAGAAATGGAAGGAAGTGGAAATGGTAATTTCTGAATTATGCTTCGAAGAATCTGTAAATATCTAAAAACACTGAAAGCAATAAAATTAGCCGTCAAATTTTATTCGTCTTGAAATCCACAAAGATGCTAAGCTCTTCCGCCTTTGCAATGTATTCCTTTAAACACACACTTTATTCTCATTTATTGGTTTACTTTGTCATTTATTCTGAAAATAATGGAAAATAAATTCGTCAGAACATTGTGCTGGTCAGCCATATGATTATCCCAGGTTTCAGTTGATCGAAAGGGACGTACATTATATGTAATTGACAGGAAAATTATGGGAATGAGGAAGCTGTTTTTTTTTTTCACTTAGTTATTGTTTGAGTCTGTACCCTTTTGTTATCGGTGTCTGCAAAACGTATTTAATTTATTATCAAAGGCCAGTTGGATGACTGGTAAAGTATTTAGATTAAATTAATGAGCGATTATTTTTTTTACTGTAATTAGAAGATAACTTTCTTTGGTGCCATGTCCCTTCTTAACATTTTCATCAGAGTGTCAGTAGAACCGGGATGAAAAAGTCAGGGATCTTTCTATATATGTATAAATGAAGCGTATATTATAATTTTAAAATAATTTTTTTTTTCTCTCTCTCTAGATATTCATTGTCTGCTTTTTTACACACACTCTCTCTCTCTCTCTCTCAATCTCTCTCTCTCGTCTCTCTCTCTCTCTCTCTCTCTGTTTCTTTCTATTTGGGAATTGTTAGCATGAAGGAAAAGAACAGGAGAACGGGCAAAGCAAGACTTGAAATAAAACGTCTTGTTCGGTCTTCTCCTCCTTTCTGCCAGAGAAAGGAAATGACCTCAGTGTTTCTACGGAAGCTCCATTTACAGTAGGTGATGTCGAACCTCTTGAAGAATTTTCCTCCTCTTTTAAATTTTTAATTCCCCCTAGTTTCAGTTCTTGTTTTATCATTCGGCCTCGTTAGTGAGCGAGATGAGAAGCATAGAAAGAATATATCTAAATGTCTATTCGTTATCATGGTATTTTTCAAAAACGAGAAATTTTCTCAAACATCAAGTGATTGGGAAGTTTCTTACAATTACGGGTCATTTTCTCTAAATTATCTCAATCATCTCTTCCATGAGTAGTGAAATCCTGGTGGCCCCAATGGATAACTGGTCAAGGCTTATCAGGATTAGATTTAATTTTAAAAATTTCTCTCAAAAGCAAATTGCTAATCACAGTTTCGCTTCCTTTTGTCAGGTTAAGGTTCAGTCAAACAGCTTCTCTCTTAACCTGTCAATCAATTGTGATGTTATGATTGTCAACACTTGGAGTATTACTCCTGATAATGAGACTGAGTAAAGGGTACTTTTCTTTTTCATGGATTTTTTCATTCTCAGCGAGGAATGTTTAAGATGATTTTCCAAGTAAATGTATAATAGTAATGTTTATATTTTCATGAATAAAAGTTTCTCATTCGTTAGACTTCTTACTTTTTTTATAATGATTAAAACAACCCAAAATAATTGTTAATGAGAAGTAAGAAGTCAGGTGACCATTGATACGTATGTGTAGCTTAACTTCAAAACGCAAATAAATATTAGTAAAGAGATTAAGTAAGCAATGAGTTGAGAAAAGTTTCTCTTTTAAAAAAAAGAAGAATCAGTAGGTTGACAAATATCTTTTAACGATGCCAGGTTCAGATTCCGGTGTCTCAGGAAGTTGATGCTTCGTAATAAATTTAATTTTACATCTAGCGGTGTATATGTATATTCCCTGAAAAAAACAAAAACAGTTAATACATATATTACCAGTTTCACTCAGGGAATATACATACATAAAAATTTCAGTTATTATACATATTACTTGAAATTTGGAGTTTTTTTATTATACTTATTCCTAAACTGAAATTTAAGGGGTGAAGTGAAATATGACAATACAATATGAGAACTAAAATATGATAACTCTTATATTCATTTATTTCCCAACACTCTTTATTCGTAAAAACATATGTAAAAAAATCCAAGACAATACTATAAGTGAAATTTGTTACGCTTTGTTGTTACATGCCAGTTTAGAATGCCCCATCTTGAGTTACATTTCAGCTGAGATTTAAAAGCATTTGCATCTTTTTGTCTGACATCTTGTTCCGTTACAATTACATCTCACAAAACCTTGACCTCCGTAAGTACAAACCTCCTGGACTACTTTTCTCACTGGGAGTGTCGTTGCATATCAATATCTTCAATGGAGTACAGAGCGAATCTCTTTCAACAATGACTCCAATCAAATTTTAGGTTCAGTTCTTCCTCGATCAACATTAGGGATTGGAACAGTGACATTGTCACCACATTTGCTTCTGTCAGGACTCGTCGACTCCTTTTCACCATTTTCTGGGCTTGTAGTTCCTGGGCTTCCCTCGCTCTTTTCCTCTCCTAAAGACCTGATTACGACGCAGCGACAGTGGAGAAATGGCTGGTGCATCAGAGCTTGCATTTTGGGACTTCAGCAGACGTCAGTAATGATGATCCGGAACTATCCAAACCTGGCGCCATAACCGCTTGTTCCTGAAACATGAATGAAATCAAATCAAATGAAATTTTTATTTATTTTTTATTTTATTTATATTTTGTATTATTTTGTATTTTATATAATTTATTTTATTTATTCATTTATGTGATATATATCTAGAACCTTGAAATTTATCACATATTTACCTCAAATAAATTCAGAAGATCTTCCTTTTCAAGACGAGAAATAATTTCATCAGGCAAAGATGTCAGTCCAATTTTGGCATCCGATCCAAATAATGCTGCAAACGGTGTTCTCTTAAGAGAACACCGTTTGCAGCATTATTTGGATCGGATGCCACAGTGGAAACTTTAATTTTTATGAAACTGGATAAATTTCAAACCAACAATCCAGTCAGTTGGTTTCATTGTCATCATTCCAAGCTTGTCATTCATGTCCTTGATGTCAGCATTCGCTCTTTCTACTGACCCCTGGCTTTGAGGGTGCCTGGGCTTTCCATGGACCATAATAAGTGAGGGCCACATCACTTTCAATTCTTCGATGACTTGAGCAGTAAATTCTGACCCATTGTCACTTTGCAAAATTTGAGGAGCACCGAACAACAGAAAAATGTCCAAAAGTTGATAGGCTACCTCTGCTGCACGCTTTGATGTAAGGGGTCGAAGAACAATGAATTTTGTCAAATGGTCTTGGTACACCATATTCCAAGAAAATCGCCCCTTCATTGACTGCATATCAGTGAGATGAACTTGGCCTCGTGTTTCGAATTCTTTGGTCGTATAACTGTCCCTTTAGTGGTAGGTCTCTCTCTTCTGACACTCAATGCATCCAGCCTTGAACAGATTAATGGACTCTTGTGTGATGTTTGCATACTTTTGTGACAGATTTTTTTATCATTTTGTCTCAGCCACCATGCCCTGTTAAAATGTGTTCGCTTTTCAGAATACTAAATGTCTCCTCAATGAATACAAAGTATACTGGTTCAGATGTTTCATCTCTGCGTTTTCTTATCAGTTTTTGAGTGTCAACCACAGTTCAGCAGCTCATATTTTTTGATTTAGATAGTACTGGCGCGGGGCTTTTGACTTTTCGTCTCCTGGCTGGTAATTAATTCATTTACTGTTTCAAAATATTCATCACGTGTAATTATTCACTCTTTGTTTTTGCTATGCCACTTTTTTAGTTCTTCCACAAAATGTTGCTCCCTTCTGGCTTCAGAATCCATTTTACAATCAGAGACTTAGAAGTTTTCTCTACCAAGGTCACAGGTCACACTGAAACAGAGAGAAATATAAAAAGAGAAATAAACAAATAGTCATATTGTTAATAGGTCTATTGGAGAGTGAGTAATTAGTAATTAGCACTCAAGAGTTATCGCATTTAACAAATGTCACTCTTAGTATCGTATTTTATTTTTCATATTTTACTGTCTTATTTTCACTTCACCCTTCAATTTTCAGTTTAGGGATTAAGTATAAAAAAAGGCCTCCAAATTCAGGTAATATGTATAATAACCGAAATTTTTAGGTATTATGTACATTCCCTGAGTGAAACAGGTAAATATATGTATTAACTGTTTTTTTCAAGGAATATACATATTAACTGATTATACATATTAACTGTAACATATATAAGTTCACATGTCCGACTGAAAGTTCAGCCTTCTATTATTCCTTGGTTTTGACAAAAGCTGATGCTCAGTGGGCTGTGATTTTCCCCCTTAATATTTTCCAGATGAATTCAGGTTCCTAGGCATCTATGCAAATTTAAATGGCTGAATTTTATCATACATTCATAAGATCTTTCTCTTTTCTTCAAAAAAAAAAAAAAAAAAAAACAAACAAAACTGCATAATCTAATATATCGGCTCTATGTGAATTATTAATTCATATGCTGCAAAGACAATAGTAGTGTGTCTTTAGTCCAGGGCAAATATAGAATAGAGCACTAGATAATGAACATATTTGTGCAAATCTGTATTATAAGCATATTTATTCTCGCTAGTTTTTTAATTTCTCCTTCATCTGCAGTATTGCCAGAACATTTTCTTACTTTCCTATTGATATTGATTTCATTAAAACCTATGTAAATATTTAGGTAGAATGGACATTTTTTAAATAAGATTAATTTTTGTTGCACATCTCCAATTGTGAGAAATTTATATCCTATAACTCACTGGTCAATTTGACTTCTAATTCCGTAACATGTTTCTCTTTTGATCTGATCGAATACTCAATAACAAAAGTATTAAATTCCACTGTGCATGTATTTCATTATGAATAGAATAAGAATAAAATCTTATAAGTAAGAGTTATGACCACAGTGGTGACCATTTCAACGTTTCTTATTCTTACCGTTGATACTTAGGCGTTTAGTTTTTATTTATTATCTAAAAGCGAGTAAAAGTTAACGTTTCCCTTATGGCAAAACAAGTCGTGATACTTGTTGTACACTATTTGTTTCCTTTGTCGGAGTCGTCGAACTTCCTTGTTCGCCAAAGACTGGGACTGTATGGGGAAATATTTATGACTCATCGGTGTTGTGTAGAGAATCTTCTGACAGAATCTCCGGGAAAGTAACATTCTGAACTGAGAAAAGAGTGTGATGATTCCAATACAATTTTCCTGCGAATTCTCGCGTGGTTTCGCTTTCCGTTTGTCTGTGAAGTTTTGCAACAAGAGAAGGGGAAAAGTTTGTTGTGCATATAAGGAAATAGATAATATATAGTAAAACAATTGCTCATGTGTTCATTATATATATATATATATATATTATATATATATATATATATATATATAATATATATATACATATATATTATATATATATATCTATATATATAAGTATATATTTACTATATATATATATATATATATATATAGATATATTATATATATAACACACACATATATATATAATCAATATATATATATTATATTATATATATCTTATATATATGTATATATAATGAATATATGTATATAATATAATATATTAATATATAATATAGATATGTAGTAATATATATATAATCATATTATTAACTACTCTATTATATATACTAATTCTATATATATCATATACATATAATCTTATTCTACCTTATAATCTATATTATAATATATATATATATATTATATAGCTATACATATATCACTTATATAGTCTATCTATATAATAATGTATGTATGTAATGAATAAAATTTAATTTATTACTTATACCACACAAGGAATACAATTAACATCACTAAGTCTTTTTCATAACAACTGAATCTGCTACTAATCCACAAATAAAGAAGATATAGTTACCTATAAAAATTAATGGGAAAGGAACGAAAATAAACACTGAGTAATGAAATATTTTAATACTCAATTGAGCATCAAGTGAGAATCGACGTTGGACCATGATGGCAATAAGACATGTCATTTTCTAAGTGGCATTAATAATAATGATAATAATAACAATAATAATAATAATAATAATAATAATAATAATAATAATAATAATAATAATATACTATACTTTCCGGTTTTTAATATCAATGACACAAATGACAGAAATGATTCAGTGGGAGTGGAATTTTAATTGAAGAGATTTTTTGTAATACAAAATAACTGCATCGCAAAGCCTTTGGAATTTTATTATCAAGTTTGCATTAAATGCTCTTTTAGTGTTATTTTGTTCTCACGGTGAAGGAATTTCGACATCACCATGTGAAAATTAAATTCTTTTATTGCATTGCTAATGCTGCAATATATTGTTTAGTGTTCATACACAGTAATGCCGGATAATGAAATCATAGCAGTGCCTGTGAAAAAGACAAGCCTGGTAACTGTTTTTTGTCCTATTGTGAATGAAACTATTTTTGGAACTTAGTATAGAAAGACCCCGTTAAAATGAAACTATATTTGGAACTTAGTACAGAAAAACCCCGTTAAAATTTTTTTGGAATAATAAAAAATGAAATAATTTGCAATCATATCTTTTATATCGTGACATGAAGTCTAGTCTATTGTATATAGTGTAAATATTATTTGTGACAAAAATGAAATATATTGTTATGACAGTGTGTACTTTATGTTAACAGTATTATTTTTACCTCGTTTTACTTGATGTTTATTTACAGCTAAGCAGCTGTATATGGAAAGCAATTTTTCTGTCACTATTAGCAAACGGCCGTAACACATGAGTTGAATAAACATTGCTTTAAAGCCAAGACCTAGATGTTACTCATATAAAACTCTGAATGCTATGACACGTCAGTTGCTGCTTGCAAACATTTATCACTTGTATCAGTTGTATTTTTTGCTTAATCCTTGGGGAGTTAAGCCTACAAATCCTTTTAAAACCCTTTTTAAATTTCCCCCCCCCCTTCCTCCTCTCCTGCGTAAATGCATATTAAGGTCTGAAACAGGTGTTTCCGCTTGAGTTAAAAGATTTAACAGGAACATTTTAGAATGAATATTTAGGACTTATTTATTAAAGATGACAAATGCAAAAAATTAAATGATTTGCATGTTAAACAGTACAGAACAATTATTAGCATATTGATTTTAATATTTGTTGGTGAAACAACGCTCTATTTGGCCACAGATTTTAGCACGCATCCCGAGTAAGCCAGAGGTAGGATCACGCCTTGTATACACTTACTTTTATAATATTCTCTTATTGCAAAACTGATGACGGACATATGCATTCATTGTCAGTCGAGTATATCGTACATATCGGCATAGATTTATGAGGGACCACTGTTCCTGTTATGATGTTGCTGATTGAGAAAGGACAACTATGCTCTAATTTTAGAAAAGCCCGCATAGCAGTCGAGCAAGATGATGTAATTTGAGTACACTTTGGTATTTCAGGAACTAGAAGGAAATTTCTGGTTCTAGAGGTGGTTATATCCAGTGAATTTGTGTAAGAATTAGTCGAGTTCTCGTTTAGGTCTGTAATATATATATATATATATATATATATATATATATATATATATATATATATATATATATATATATATATATATATGTGTGTGTGTGTGTGTGTGTGTGTGTGTGTGTGTATGTATAGTATACCCTCTCTCTCGCTCTCTCTCTCTCTCTCTCTCTCTCTCTCTCTCTCTCTCTCTCTCTATATATATATATATATATATATATATATATATATATATATATATATATATATATATATATATATATATATATATAAGAGAGAGAGAGAGAGAGAGAGATAGAGAGAGAGAAGCTTCCTCTCAGGATGGTTTGCTATCGTTTTCATTCACCTATTCATCGAGATGCATTGTATCATCTATAGCTAAATGCCAAGTTTCCTTTGGTCTGGCAAAGGTAGCGATTGCATTCATCTCTCTGTTATGAAGCTTTCATTCATAACCCTTTCGTTTCTGTTCATTTATTCATTTTGAAACTTTCGGCGCGAGTCAATTTTCTTTTAAGGCCAGCTGACACGAGGCCTTTGTAAGCCATAGTTGTCCCCAGGGTGAGATCTATGGTAAGCATATTCTGCTTTGTCAACTCTTTTGTGGAGTTACTACGACGTTCATTCTGGTGGTGCAGAGCGGAATATGCTATTTGAATACTATATTAAAGTATTAAAGATTATTTTAATACTACATTAAAATATTCTTGGAAGAAAAGACGCTCCTAATGACGCATTAAAAATCACCGAAAGTGACTCGTCAAAACGTCTAAAAAAAAATTTTAGACTTAAGAGTTGGATAATAATATATGTTATATCAAAACGTCCTGAGTTATGTAAGGTGTTCAGTGATTCCCGCTTTTGTCATATTTCGTAGGACTTGGGCACGTGATTAATTTAATGTTGATAGGTTTATATGGCTGTTAAAAAAAAAAAAATAATTATTTCAAGACATTTCAATGATATTATAGAATCACAAAGGGGAAATCTGTAATGATTGATAAAGGTAATATTATATTTTGATAGAATCGTGGAGTGGCTTTGTTTTTTTATAAAATATGTAAAATGTTTAATATCGTATGAATATCTTTTACCTAGATATTGTCAACGTGTATTAAATAAGTCCATTTATTCAAAACGTGCAGATATACATTTTCCCTTTGGAAATGTAAGTCCCTACGAACAAACGTCGCTAAAAAGCGTAAACGTGGCTAGGAACCAATTGACTTCTTACCATCGAGACCTACAGCTTATTGTGGGATCCGAACGACAACGAGAAACGAATTTCTATCACCAGAAATAAATTCCTCTGTTTCCTTGATGGCAGAGCTGGGAATCGCACCCGAACTCGTCCAATGATGAACTGCGTGAGATGATCTGGCAAAACGGATATTGAGAAAAATGATTCTTTCCTTAAACCCGACGAAAAATTATACACGTAATCATTTTTGCTCTTATAATAATTCTACTGAAAAACAATTGCTAGAGCACGCCTCCATTTTCTTTGGCTTCTAGGAACGTTGTAATATCTCTCCGTGATAGTCGTCCTTCTGGGAATAGTTAGCTGTCATGTGTCTTGATTATTGCGCTTTTTACTCATTAACTTTTCATTTTCAAAAATTGAAATATTCAAGAGTATTTAAATTTTGAGAGGATTCGTCATCCGGCTGCAGTTTCACTTATACTTAAATCTAAATTTTATGACGTATGTTAAATTATTCTTGAGGGTGATTCTTTAAGTGGACATCTTATATAAGTGCATTTTGGAATTATTGACGACGTTTCATGAAGTAAAGTTTTTTAATATGTTAAGTAATTTTTCTAACTCCTCTGTTACTATTTTTCACTGATAACAAATTCCCTATTAAAATTATTATATTTTAATTATATAATTCCGGCATATTTGAGAACCAATAATTGCACATGAAATCGAATTCAAATAATTAAATTTTGGGCTAGTGAATGGTCAGGTGAATTCATAATAAGCTTTCAATAGTTTGGTAAAAATACAGCGAGCAATAATGTTCAATTAACCCGTTATACAAAAGAGATGAAAAACATATTTGCACTACTTAATAGACTATCTGAATTTCACTCCTCTGTTTTAACAAGGCCTTGAAGAGAAACCTCATATATATTATAGAAGAAGTTAGCGAAAATTAGAGATATACTACATGGTTTAGTCGAGTTACCCGAGTGTATGAGTATTTTTAATATCATAGAAAACTGTTAAAAGACTGTATATATATATATATATATATATATATATATATATATATATATATATATATATATATATATATATATATATTTATATATATGTATATACATATATATAAATATATATATATATATATATATATATATATATATATATATATATATATATATATAGTATATATATATATATAGTATATTAGTATAATATATATATATATATATATATATATATATATATATATATATATATATATATATATATATATATATAAATGTATGTATATATATTGTTATATATATGAGATAGATATATATATATATATATATATATAATATATATATATATATATATATATACATATATATATATATATTTAGGAAAAGAACAACTGACGCAAATAAATTTGAAAAATTGTGAAAAACATAAAGCCAGACTGACTGTAAGAGAGAGAGAGAGAGAGAGAGAGATAGAGAGAGGGGGGAGGGGAGGTTGGCGGGCGATAATCCTTCCCAGGATTATTCCCTCGAAATGCGACAACTTCCATTCCTACCTTCTCACTTCCCAAGAAGTTTTCTCCTTCAGGTCTCTCCCGCCCTTCGTTTGATATCTCGATCCATCAACCATCTATCAGGCTCTCCCATGTGTCCGTTTGACGCGGGAAATTTCGCGCGCGCCCGCCGAAATTTTCATCTTTGTCTGTTTCCCGGTCTTCCAGCGAGAGGTGCAAGACCGTCTGACGTGGGGTGTCTGTAACAGTGAGTCTGGGATTTGGTCAGCGTCTAAAATGACAAACTTTTAAATTGTACTATTTTGTGCGGGATTACTAATTTTCATTTTACTAGG
This sequence comes from Macrobrachium nipponense, assembly GCF_015104395.2. Classification (NCBI taxonomy): domain Eukaryota; kingdom Metazoa; phylum Arthropoda; class Malacostraca; order Decapoda; family Palaemonidae; genus Macrobrachium; species Macrobrachium nipponense. Next base: position 11,981,771 of record NC_061108.1, read on the forward strand.
TATAAAGTAATTCTTTGCCAATTAATTATAAATTAATTATTGGTTAATTAGTTACAATTAATTATTTGTTAATTAGTTAACTTTGGGGTATAAATCATTTTTGTTGATTAATTACAAATTGATTATTTGTTAATTAGTTACTTTGGGGTGTAAAATCCTTTTCTTGTCCTCGATTTTTGACCTTTTTTCGATTTCTATATTCAGTATGGAGTATTGTTAGATATCAAAGACTTCAGCTATTCAAAATTACTTAATTTTTATCCTTTTACCATTCTGCATTCCCCTTTTTTTAAATATAGAAAGTTCTAAGGCATCACTAAAAGATAGAAAAATCAATACACACTGCATAAATACTTCACGTTTGTAGAATATTAACCGTGTGGAAACAGTCACAGGTTAATTAACCTAAAGAAATTTTTGGTCTTATATCTGTAGTAAATTGAGGAAATAAATGCAAGAAGCTCTTGCAATGTCTCTCGAAGACATTCGTTGTTGCTGGTATCAAAGTAATATTGCTGAGTGAGGTTACTGCTTCATGCCACCTGTTAGGATTAAAAAAAAAAAAAAAAATAAATTAATAAAAATGTGGCATAATTTTCCAGCAACGAAAATAACATCTTGAGATAAAACGCATCGTAGATTTGGATACATGAAATGCTTATGATGTGAATACATTTACAACGCAATCAGAAGTAGACGAATCTAAATATAAGATATATAGAGAAAAAGGAAAATAAAAAAAGCGAGGTAAAGGTTAAATGATGAGCGTTTGTGCGTTTGGGGTATGACCAATAAAACTAAAAAAAAAAGAGGTAGTTTTGTAGATGAAGTTTGAAACAGAATGTGCTCTTGAAGTGCTCATAAAAGAATATGAGGGAGGAATTTGTTGCTTTATTGTCATCTTCGTCATGACTCCCATCCTCTGAGGCCTGGTGCAGATGCCCTCTGTGAAATTCCGCTACTAATGCATTTCCCTATGTTTCTCGTTGGACGAGTCGGTTACGTGCTCGACTACCGATCTCAGGGTCTGGGTTTAATTCTCCTCTGCCAAAGTGAACCCAGAGGAATTTATTTCTAGTGATAGAAATTCAATTCTCGATTGTGGTTCCGATCCCACAATAAGCTGTAGGTCCCGTTGCTAGGTAACCAGTTGGTTCTTAGCCACGTCAAAATATCTAATCCTTCGGTCCAGCAATAGGAGAGGTGCTAATCACCTCAGTGGTCTGGTAAACTAAAATATACTTAACACTTGATGCATTTCCCATGCTTTCAATTCCACATTTCTCCACTCATCTCCAGCCTCCCTTTTCACAGATCTCTACCAGACAGTCTTGGTCTTCCAAAATGTTTGATGCCTGAAAGAACCCAGGCCAACGCAATCACCAACAATTCTCTTAGGGGTTTGCGGGAAACAAAATCAGCTACTTCAGCTTTGTAACTTAATTTGATGATGGCATATTCGAGAGCAAGAATGAAATAGTTTTATGGAAGGGGAATATTTCTTGCTTTTATTTTAATTTATTTATTAACTTCTAAATAGATAAATGAATGATCAGATCTTTCATTGCTTCCTGCCTAAAAGCACAACTGATTTGCCGAGCGTTCTGACGGACAAATAGATTCCTTTATTTCACTTTCTGGTAGATATTTTAAAAAACCACCAAGTTATCATAATTTAAACGCCATAATTTTGAATGTATTTTTATTATCGATTCGAGGAAGGTCCCGGCCCACTGCCGCAAAAGATAGTCTTATCTCTCCGAAATTCTGATCACTCCCTGATAATTCAAGTCTCTAACAATAACGAAAATAAATAATAAAGACTAACAAATAGAAAATGTGCGCAAATAGAAAGCATATTATAAAAAAAGTTAAAAGAAAACAGTCAGATATTTAATTACACAACATATATTTATGAAAAATAATCTTCGATGATACTTGCTTTTTATTCTCATACACTGTTATAGCTTTATCACCTTTAGGTGGAGAACAGTTTCGTAAATTTACATATCCATATCAGTGTAGATCAAAAACACTCCCCCCATCAGTTTCAATTTTCCCTTGGACGGCTACTTCATCAACTCAATCAAAAAGCAGTGTTGTGCTAATGAATAATCTAAATTTACTCTAAGGCTTAGAAGTGACCGTATGAATAGGCGAATGAGAAGTGAGTACCTGAATGATATCTCCCAAATATCTATTCATCCTATGAATGAAATGAAGTATTCTTTTGATCCACTGGACGTCTAAGAGGAAAGGCAAGATGTGGGGTAATGACATACGTCACTGATCTATGAAATGAGAGAACTATGAGGCGCGTGGATGTCTTTTGCTTTGATGTTGTCATCTCGCGCATTCCAGTCGTCTTCTGAATCCAGGGACGCTGGACACTCTTTGCAGGAGATCATGAACAATGCCACTATAGAATATTCTCGACTTTCTTTAGGTAATCCTGTTATGTTTGTTAAGCCTTTTTTTTTTTTTTCTTTTTTTTTTTTTTTAATGTAACCTTTTTAAAATTTTTAAATAAATGTCCTTGAATGTTCTTCTCTGCCAATTTCTGAAAAAAAGTTTAGATTGTCTTGGAGAGAGAGAGAGAGAGGAGAGAGAGAGAGAGAGAGAAGAGGGGTTATCCGATACATTTTATCATTTATTCCATTTCAAAGTTACTTTCTATATGTGCTCTAGGAAAATTCTCGTTTTCGCACAAAATTGCGCATGTGAAGGATTACGTCCCCGATATCTCGAGTGTTTTCCTGCAAACCGTTTAATTAGCCACTTCAGAGTTCCATCAGTTTCGCAATAACTATTCGTCTGGAAATTGTCTCTAAAGGGAAGGGTTTTCCTCTCGAAGGCCGAGAGTCGAGCAGGGTTGGCAATGAGTTAAATCAAACTGATTTAATTTGATTTTTCGTAAAAAAAAAACAAAAATCGTGATTTAAACAAATTTTTTCATAAATTTTACATTTTTTTTTTAATTTAAAAAAAAAAATTTAAAAGCAATAAAATTGAAAAATTTGATTTGGAGGTCAATAAAAACTTAAGCATAACTGTGCCGCATCTATTTATTTTGATTTAAAAAAAATTGCAAGTACATACTTCAGGCCGGAACTGGAACCTAAAAGATAAATCAGTAGTAATTCTGTCATAAAATACATTTCGAGGAAAAAAAAAGATTGAAAAAACATTTAACAAATAAAAAAACAAAGAAATCAAATAAATCACTGATTTTTTATTTTTTTATTTTATTTTTGAAAAACAAAAAAAATCACCAACCTTGGAGCCGAGCATGAACGACTTCTCAGTGAACTCTGCGAATGCGTAAACGATGGAACTTGGAACAAGATGGCACAGATTTATGCCTGTTTGACAGATTGTTTCGTGTTTCTCTTTGTCATTCGTCAAACGTTTCCGTTTTGGTCACATTAATTAATCCTCTTGTCATTCGTCAAACGTTTCCGGGTACCTGTCAATCATGAAACTTTAATATTGTATCTAGTAAGGGTATAGTCACCTTATAATTTATATAAACACTTTATTTGCCGTTAAAGGTGCGATGTACGGAAATGGTTTTTGCTTCTTTGAATAACAAATTAATGTTATCCAAATATTCGTTGATATAAAGTGAATTTGTATTGAGCCTCTTTAGGTCACACATATATTTACGAACGGATTATAACGCTAAAGCGAACGTCTTGTGGTCGTTATGCGTATGGAGCTATAATGTGATATAAGGGGGAAAACCAGGAAGATTTGAGCCACAAAAAAAAAAAAAAAAAAAGAAAAAAAAAAAAAAATGTAGAAGATTCCATTCTTCCAAAAAAGAACAAAAAACTGAATGCTCTGGTTTCATAAATATTCAGTACAAAAAATAAACTCTTTACCAATTTCTTTTTATAGGAACTCGAATATCATGCTATCATCCCATAAGCAGGTGGTGAGGATTTTGCCAAAAATACATAAGTTACCATCAAAACATTTCAACCATCGGTTTACTATGTCCGAAAATATTTTTTGGAAACTTGAAATAGATTTCCCATAGGTTCTTGCGAGTTACTTTCCTTAAAAAATGTATCAGGCAAAAGGGGCACATCACCAGATGTGTTTTTAGCTCTCCTCTCCTCCTCCTCGTCTCTCTCTCTCTCTCTCCTCTCTCTCTCTCTCTCTCTCTCTCTCTCTCTCATAGAATAAATTTTGTTTATTCAAGTATGAATTTTTCTTGCTTCAGAGATTGAAAAAGTGTGAAATTGCAAAGCGCCTACTTAACACGACGAACATTTTACTTAATCTTTCCACGTCTTGAAAAGATCGTTTCTTAACAGTTTCCATTTTAAAGGCATCAAATATTCGTAAATTGCTGATGTCTTCATAATATTTTTAATTCTGTTCATGTTCAAACTTCATTTTCTTAGCATAATAATTGTTTTATGATAAGTGAATCGCATGATTTTGTCTATGGTTTGTTCATCAAATTGTAAAACCACGGCCTAAAATGAACTTTTTCTTGGTTAAGACTTCAAAATAATCAAGCTGTAGATGGAATGGGATATTGATAATGTTAAAATAGGAAAATTATCATATTTTGTGCGGAGAACACACATAATTCGAAAAAAAATTCAATTTGTAATAATTTAGCAAACAATCAAAATCCCCAAAGAGAGATGATTTGTAATCCTTCATAAACATACTCAGGATACCTTACGAAGGGAATGCGCATTTCTTGTCGGAAGGAGTTATATTAACACGAATATATTTCACACTTTTAGTTTTCTGTAAAAGAAAAACTATTCTGTTGGCGTTGTCTGTCCATCCGCACTTTTCTGTCCGCTCTCAGATCATAAAATCTACTGAGGCTAGAGGGCTGTAAATTGATATGTTGATCAACCACCCTCCAATCATCTTACATGTCAAATTGCAGCTCTCTAGCTTCAGTAGTTTTTATTTTATTTAAGGTTAAGTTTAGCCGTGGACCATGCGTCTGGCACTTCCGCATCTGGAGAGCACTGAACGCTGCTCGGCCGTTGCAACACTTCGAGAGTTTCATACGGTATTACACGCTGTACAGAAAACTCGATTGCACCGAAGAAACCTCGGCGCATTTTTAACTTATGTTCAACACTGACACACAACAACACTCCAGTTTCTGATTATAGAAAACGAAGCAGTTAATGATCATCGAAGCCAAAGAGGATCTGGGAGATGATTATCGTTGCCATTAAATGTTGAGGCTTCGATTATGAAACTCATTAGCTCTTTCTGGCGCTTTTTTCTTCTGTTGTTGAGGGGAGATTTTCTCGTTGTATCACGAAACAAGGAAGCCGTCCAGAAAAGTTTTACGAAAGGAAGGATGCCGTCATTAAGAAGTTACGAAAGGAAGGATGCGTCATGAGAGGGAGAATCATAAAAAAAAGAATTCAACAGGATTAAAAGGAGAGGATGCTGCGTCAATGCTGAAACGACGTGAATTTTACTGGGGAACTACGACGCAGATTCGCTGGACAGAACGTGATTAAAGTATAAAGAAAACAGATTAGTTTCGCAGCGGGTATTATCAAGGAATAGAGATCGTCTCTTCAAGGAGAGAGTCCGTAAAAGCAAGTTGAGTCGTAATATTGCGATAGTGTGTTATGTGGAGAGTCCAGTTAAGAAATGTATGTAATAAAAACTAAAAACCTCTGAAAACGGATGGGAAAACATGTTCACTAATTCAAGGATATAATAATATCCATTTGGAGCCATTTCTTTGTACCACTCCCAGCCCACAATCTCCTCAGTGGCGTGATCGGTATGGCCTCGGCCTGCCACCTTGGAGGGCGCGAGTTCGATTCTCAAGCATTCCACTGAGGGAATAGAGATGTGTATTTCTGGTGATAGAAGTTAACTCTCGACTTGGTTCGGAAGTCACGTAAAGCCGTTGGTCCCGTTGCTGAATAACCACTGGTTCCATGCAACGTAAAAACACCATACAAGAAACACTCCCAGTCCACCGCCCACCGCCCACCGCCCCGTATATTATATATAATAAGGGTGGTGTAAAAAATTTAAATTTTTTTTTAATTTCAAGATTTAAGTTTGTTTGAAAGCTAATGTTTTTACATTGGTTAAAGCTAAAATTTTAGTTTTTTTTTTTTTTTTGTTTGTTGTTCCAATAATGGTTTGGTCCGATGTTCATCTTTGTCGTCCCCCTCCCAGTCGCCATCTTTCTTTTCGGTAGGGGGGGGGGGGGGGGGGGGGGCCGCTGCCTTAGTTCACGGCTGAGACTTTCTCAGGGTGGAGGTGAGGGTGGTCTATGTATTTGTTTATTTTATGATATTTCAAAAATATAGTGTTTGAAGCCATTTCTTATATTGTACATTGTTATTTGTTATAGCCAGTTATTGAAAATTTCGTTGTGTTAAATGTATGTACATTTCATATACATGGCTTTTGTTTTTTCTGTTTTCATTTTGAAGTTGTGATTTATAAGTTAATTTTTCATGTCAGTTAATGTTTATTTACAAAACGCTTAAAGAGTGTTATCCTGTGAATTATGATTTTCATGTATGAATATGAATAAAATATTGTTTTGGATTTTTATCACAGTTTATGATTGCAACTCGACATAGGACCATCCCATATGTCATGAATAACATGGCTTATTTTATAAATGTTTGAAAAATATTACTGTCGGCACATCCCGCGTTATATTAAAAAGTGGTAACGTTGGACAACCTGAAAAACTCAAGGCAACTGCAAAAATGAGCTTAGGAACTGAATTAAACTCCAACTTCAACGTTAAACGTTATTCCAAAAGATAAGCAAGATTCTAACTGTCAGGGAAAATTGAAGTAAACAAACCAAAGTTAACAATGTTACACCAGATGAACTGCCACATAGACGAAAACGGATCTTTGGAACTACACTTGGCAAACTGAAATAAATCCACAAACAAAAACAGGAAAAGTGAGACATCCCCCTTCGAACACAGACATGTTCGTTCCACAAATTAAAAAGTCACAACAAAGGGCTTATCAGAACTGATGATTAATCGGCTCACAATGACCGACAGAGTTCCTGTCAAAAGAAGATGTGACCCTCATTAACATACTTCATGAATGAAATATCAATACATATCATTAATTAATAATAAATGAAATATTAATAAATCTCATGAATGCATCAATACCTGAGATGAAGGTTCACTGCAGCTGAAGGACACACAGCGGATATCACAAGCAGTTCAAAGTCCTGAAAAGGAAAGGAATTGGTGAAAGTATTCAATAACACTCTCTATGTCCATTTTGGCACAGTCCCGCGGCCCAACCTTCCCGGAATCAATCTGAAATCGCAGTGCCCTTATAATTCCACCGATATCTCTCGCGAAGGATATAACACAATGTACAAATGTATGAACTCTCCTCATAAGATGACGTCACTGACATGTAACGTGTTCATTACATTGGAAGACCGTGACATTACGCATCACTTATTTAATAACTTGGGTGATCTCCGAAATGGCAGGTTTTTTTGTATATTCTAGATTTTACTGCTTGCAAATTGATCTGTCTCAAAAGGTAAAATCTACGCTTCGCTGGTTTCGCCTATTGGAACAAACTCGCAATCAAATGGCAGACCAACAGTCAATGTTTTCCTTCCTTATTTCTTCGCTCCCTTTTTATTTATTCTTATCCTTACTTTCCTTTATCTCACTTATTCATTTTCTTCCTCACTTGGAGTGAAGAATTTACGTCCATAGTCGATGAAACGAATATCCATCTTTATATCAAACCATAATCGCCGAAAGCTGGACCATAGACTCCGGTGGTGTTCGCCCGCGATGTAGTCTATATTTTCCAATGTAAAAACAAATTGCACAATAGAGTTATCTGGCTATTTTCGTCTTCCAACCTCTCTTCTTCTCGATCATCTCTTTCGTCTGCTTTGTCGACCCATCTATTTCAAACTTCGCCATTTGCCTTCTTCTCAGCTTCCCTTGCTGTTGCTGAAGGCGTGAAGATTGCGTCCAAGATTGGTATCTTCCAAAACCCAGACATTTTTAATTCATCTGCAGCATCGAATTGAAAATCAAATTCATCATTTTCTTCAAGAATTTTTGCCACTATATTTCAGAGACTGCTGTCTCTCTCTGCAGTAGGTAATGAAAGAGAAAAGTTGCAGACAAGGCGGTATTTATACCAAGAGATCCATCCACAGGTAAGCAGTTTTTAGGACATTTACACTGATAATTTCCTCTGTAACCGCTGCTTGAGAGGATTTAAGAAGGAATTATCAGTTGGGATTTCCTAAAAACTGCTTACCTGAGGATGGATTGATCTCTTGGTATAAATACAGCCTTTTCTGTAACTTTTCTCATTCATTACCTACCTGCAGAGAGAGACAGCAGTCTCTGAAATATAGTACCTTATTTCTATATTTTGGCGTTTTATGGGCTTCTTTTATTATTATTATTATATACACACATACATACATATGCACGCTACTAGCTAATATCAACAGGTGTGTTTAACAGCCAAATAAAACCTCCTAAGTTTCGGGTTTTACCCCACATATTGAATTGTTATGTTCTCAGAACAAATATTTGTCCGCTTAAAAATGCTCCCATGACCTGTAAGATTGGTACAGACTTTATTTTCTCTGTCATCATCTAAAAGACATAAATCACTATTGTTTCAGTCAGTTTCAGTCTTTAAGCAGGGAGTATTAATTCTAAGATATCCTCTTCTCTAGTATAGAAGTCTCTTCTTCTGGAATAATATACGTGAATTTTCCTGGTAGTTTTATGTTCCTTTTGCAATTCATTTTAATCATCATTTGATGATGTGTATTAATCTTCACCCTTTCATTAACTGAAGATAAAACACAAATCTTAGTAATTGCTTACCTTGAAGCACAAATGCTATAAGAAACCATGCAAAGATCTATCGTCTTTTTAAATGCACTTATGGCAAATCTCCAATCATTTCCTTGGCGTAAAAGTAGCTGAAATGAGTAATGAGTTTCCTACTCAAAGCCTCGGCGTTTAACGGCCGTCGTTAACTTCTGCCTTGGTTTCGTCTTTATTTTGCTGTTGCTTCAGATTTTGAGACTAAATGCACTATTGTTCTAAGAGAGCCACATTAATAATAAAAATGTTGCTAGTTCGTGTATAATTTAAAAACCCCTATACAAAGCTTTCGAACCCTTCCCTGGGTCATCTTCAGTCCAAAAGGATGGTTACATAAATGACATTCTTTCATAAACTATTTTCGTCGAAAGTGAAAACAAAATACTCGCAAGATTTCATCTCTCGTATATCAGAGATTATTTTTACTCATAATCATCTGCCAATTATATTTTATTGGAGTTTTTCTTAATCGATTTTGCGTAGTTATCATCTGTAACGTGAATTATTCTGTTACTGAATAGCAAAGCACCAAAATTTTTTTTTTTTTTTTTTTTTTTGTTTTTTTTTTTTTTTTTTTTTTTTACATAAAAATCCAGAAGAAATATGGAACACCTTGAATCACAGGGCTAGGAATATAAATGGATAATAACAAAGAAAATAAGGACAAATGCCCTGGGAAAATAATGTAAGATGCGTAGATCAAGTGTGTTTCAGGACAGCTATTTGCGAGTTTTTGAAAGTGCAGGCTAGAGATAAAAGAGAATAAAAATGGAGAGCATTTGAATTAAATGACAAAGAAGACAAGTAGCTGAGAATGCTTAAATGTTTTTGCACCAAGGATAAAAAAGTATGTTAGGGAATATAGCTCTGAATGGAACAGATATGAAAGTTGAAATAGGCTCAAAAGACTGAAATAAAATGAATTACATAAAATCAAATACATGGGGAGAAAACTGTGTTGGTTATCTATATATGAAAATATACATAAACAACTTAAATATGAAAGGATCTTAAAACAAAAACAATTTCTTCTGCGTTAATTTGCTCCTAATAGTAGTAAACCACGAAATGTAATGCAGGTTTTTTCCTCCTTAAGCTGTTATCAGAACAGAAAAACATAATTTTTCTGTAGAGGAGAGAAATAGGTTTTTTTTGTTTCTTTGTCTGGAGCAAATTAACCTCAGAATCACCTAAATACTGTCTCTCTCTCTTCTCTCTCTCTCTCTCTCGTCTCTCTCTCTCTCTCTCTCTCTCTCTCTCTCTCTGCCCATTGATGCGTGCACAAAGAATTTGAATTAAGTTCCACCATTTAGGTTATGCTGTTTGTATATCCAAATCCGATAGACGAAATTTTAGTGTTCTTGATATGTTTAAAATCTCTCTTGGAGAAAAAATGCAGCATGAACGATTATTCTTGATTATACAGGAGAAAATATTCGATTGTTATATGAAAAGTGAATATTAAAAGTATATATGCTAAAGGTATTTTACTACACGCAACAGTAATACGTAAATAAAAGTGGAACCTTTATCTTTTATTAATGGAAGTGAAGAAAGATCGTTGAAAGAGAGCGGCAAAGTTAGAAATTAGCTTAGGTATGGTAAATGGCATAAACCATCATTAAAAAAAGGCGAATCTCAGGATGATGATCTCTATGATTACTGCAATGAGAAATTCCGACGAAATGCTGGTAGCGACTATGTCTATAGACGGGATTAGATGCTCTGCTTTCAGAGAAACTCCCTCAATTCCAACTCGCAAGAGTATTTCTAATCATGAGAAGTTAGCATTGAGGTGTGACTCTGGTGTCCACCCCCCCCCCCCCCACCCCCCACCGCCTTCCTTGGTTAGCTTTTGCCAGAGAAGCTTTCAAGAACATACGCACCTTATAAGTCAGTAAAAATGCGCTTGTTACTCTGAAAATACGTAATTTAGGCCAGTTGTCTTATTCGTGCCACCATACCAACCAAATGTTCACATGGAGCATAAAACGAAACTAATAAAGAATAGAGTTTTGTACAGATGATAATGCCGTATGAGCCGCGGCCCATGAAGCTTCTAGACACGGCCCGTTGCTGGCTTGTCTGATAGGGTTGCGAGAGGCGCATGATCATGGCTAAACTAACTTAAAAAAAAAAAAAAAAAAAAAAAAATAAAAAAAAAAAAAAAAAAAAAAAATGTGAGGCTAGAGGGCTGCACTTTTGGTAGGTTTGGTGATTGGAGGGTTGGTAATCAACATTCCAATTTGCAGCCCTCTAGCCTCGGAAGTTTTTCAGATCTGAGGGCGGACAGAAAAAGTCGGCACAGAAGTTTTCTTTTCAGAAAACCAAAAACTATGAATTGGATTCCATGAGAGACATCAGTACTTATGTATTCCAGTTTTTGTTTGCTGAAAGGAAATAATTGCGTAGCTTTCGATTTCCATTAACTGCTTCAATATATTATTTCAGAAATTTCAACATTACTCAACATTACTAGATAACATCATTTGGGACAGAGGAAGTTCTTTAGTTCTCTGCTTTGTTTCTACTCCTCAAAACCAGCTTAACCATTTCCAGGGCTAGAGGCTTTTACAAAACTCTCTCCAACCGGATGTGGCTTCTTTTTTATGTTTTTGTGTTTGAATAAATCGAAGGTCAGGTACGGCAACAGATTTTTTAAAAACAAAAAAATAAATCGAGCTTTAAGAAGAAAAATCAGAATAGTCCGGTGTATTTTCCAGGATGGACAGACACGAGGTGTTCCAGCAGCTTGTCTGTTATGCTCCCATTGCCAAAATCCTTGTCACACAGAAAAGTTTGGACCTTTGTGTTTCGAAAATGAGGCCAACGAATATATCAACTTTGTTTTTTTGTTTTTCCTCATATTTAGGTATTTCCAAAATGAGCAAGAGCTTCCAAAAAAGCCAACGAAAAGAGTGTAAAGGATATTTTCGAGCTACGAGGTGCGTTTCTCCTGTGAGAAAAAGGGAAACGAATTATAAAAAATCTCTGGTGATTTGTGTCAGTTCTCGAATCCTCATACAGCTGGTGGAGCTCATTCCGTTTGAAACGATTACTAATAAGGTTTTTTTTGCTCAGAAGATGAAAAACCTAACATAGGTAAATATGAACCTAATTAACTTGTAAAAATGTTCGTAATTTACCATAATGAAGTTTACATTCATTATAAAGAACAATGAACACTTACTAAACTACAAAAGGGATCATATGATTATGAGTGTGATTCTAAGAATAAAATTTAGATAAATTTGCCTTTAACGTAGTAAATAGACAGATGACCTATAACGACCAAATCCTATACGTAGGAAATTTCTTTGATGCACATTTCAGCTTAAAAAAGTGCATCAGTCAAGTCATCCTTACTTTTTGTTACGAGATTCTAACCACAGCCTCAGTTAATTCTGCTCTCCGATATCAGAACTATCTGATCATAAAATAATTTTCTACATGCTATTTGATGTAGTGGACAACTCAAGAAATAGGAAGGAAGTGGAAATGGTTATTTCTGAATTATGCTTCGAAGAATCTGTAAATATCTAAAAACACTGTAAACAATAAAATTATCCGTAAAATTTTATTCGTCTTGAAATCCACAAAGAGGCTCAGTATTTCTTTACTCATATACTTTATTCTCAGTTACTGGGTTTACTTTGTCATTTATTCTGAAAATAATGGAAAATAAATTCGTCAGAACATTGTGCTGGTCAGCCTTATGATTATCCCAGGTTTCAGTTGATCGAAAGGTACGTAAAATTATATGTAATTGACAGGAAAATTATGGGAAGATGAGAATTTGTTTTCTTTTTTTACTTAGTATTGTTTGAGTCTTTACCCTTTTGTTATCGGTGTCTGCAAAACGTTATTTACTGATTATCAAAGGCCAGTTGGATGACTTGGTAAAGTATTTAGATTAATTCATGAGAGATATTTATTTTTATTGTAATATGAAGATACCTTTCTTTTTTTGCCATGTTTCCTTCTTAACATTTCATCAGAGTGCAGTAGAACCAGGATGAAACAGTCAGGGATCTTTCTATATATGTATAAATGAAGCTATGATTATAATTTTAAAATAATCTTTTTTTTGTCTCTCTCCTCTAAGATATTCTTTGACTGCTTTTTATTTACTCTCTCTCTCGCTCTCTCTCTCTCTCTCTCTCTCTCTCTCTCTCTCTCTCTCTCTCTCTCTTTCTATTAGAGAATTGTTAGCATGAAGGAAAAGAACAGGAGAACAGGAGCAAATAAGACTTGAAATAAAACGTCTTGTTCGGTCTTCTCCTCCTTTCTGCCAGAAAGGAAATGACCTCAGGTAGTTTCAGCGGAAGCTCCATTTACAGTAGTGATGTCGAAACCTTCTTTGAAGAATGTTTTCCTCCTTTTTTAATTTTTTCAATTCCCCCCTAGTTTCAGTTCTTGTTTTATCATTCAGGCCTCGTTAGTTAGCGAGATGAGAAGCATAGACAGAAAATATTTAAATGTCTATTCGTTATCATGGTATTTTTCAAAAACGAGAAATTTTCTCAAACATCAAGTGATTGGGTAGTTTCTTACAATTACGGGTCATTTTCTCTAAATTATCTCAATTATCTCTTCCATGAGGTAGGTGAAATCCTGGTGGCCCCAATGGATAACTGGCAAGGCTTATCAAGGATTTGATTTAATTTTAAAATTTCTCTCAAAAGCAAATTGATAATCACAATTTCGCTTCCTTTTGTCAGGCTAAGGTTCACTCAAACAGCTTCCTTCTAAACCTGTCAATCAATTGTGTTGTTATGATTGTCAATACCTGAAGTATTACTCCTGATAATGAGACTGAGTAAAGGGTATTTTGTTGTTTTTTCATGGATTATTTCATTCTCAGCGAGGAATGTTTAAGATGATTTCCCAAGTGAATTTATAATATTCATGTTTATATTTTCATGAAATAAAAGTTTCTCCATTCGTTAGACTTCTTACTTTTTTATTGATGATAACAAACCACAATAATTGTTAATGATGAGTAAGAAGTCAGATGGCTATTGATATGTATGTGAATTTTACGTTAATACGCGAATAAAATTTAATTAAAAGATTAAGAATGTGTTGAGAAAACTTCTCTTTTTAAAAATAAAGAATCAGTAGGTTGAGATAAACATTCTTGTAAACGATGCCATTTACAGATCCAGGTGTCTTTAGAAATCGAATCTATATAATAAATGTAATTTTGACATCTAGCGGTGTACATAAGGTCACAGGTCAGACTGAGAGTTCAACCTTCTATTATTCCCTGGTTTTTGACAAACCTGATAATTAGATACCTCAGTGTGCTGTGATTTTTCCACCTCAATATTTTCCACACGAAATTAGGTTCCTAGGTATCTAGCCAATTTAAATGGCTGAATTTTACCATATCTTACAAGAGATCTCTCTCTCTCTCTCAAAAAAAAAAAATCAAAAAAAAAAAAAAAAAAAAAAAAATTGAGCTGCATAACCCCTTTCTCTATTCTAGCAGAACCTATATGACCCTTCTTTTTTTTTCGGCACAACAAAATGATCTAGAATAATCTATTATATCAGCTCGATGTGAATTAGCAATTCATATGCTGCAAGGACAATATTCGGGTGCAATAATGCATCCTATATCAACGGCGTGAAATAGTAGTGTGTGTTAGTCAGGGCAAATATAAAATAGAGCACTAGATATTGTACACATTTGTGCAATAAAGTTTTTCGTTTGTGAAATCTGTAGTTATAAGCATATTTATTCATTCTAGTTCTTATTTCCCTTCATTTATCTGCAGTTTTGCCAGAAGATTTTCTTACGTTTCCTATTGATTTTGATTTCATTAAAACCTAATGTAAATATTTAGGTAGAATGGACATTTTTTAAATAAGATTAATTTTTGTTGTACATTTCCAATTGTGAGAAATTTATATCCTATAACTCACTGATCAATTTGACTTATAATTCCGTAAACATGTTTCTCTTTTGATCTGATCGAATTATCAATAAGAAAAGTATTAAATTCCACTGTGCATGTATTTCATTATGAATAGAATAAGAAGAAAATTTACAAGTAAGAGTTATGACCACAGTGGTGACCATTTCAAACGTTTCTATTCTTACCGTTGATACTTAGGCTTTTAGTTTTTTTTCTTATTGTATATCTAAAAGCGAGTAAAGTTAACGTTTTCTTATGGCAAAACAAGTCGCGATACTTGTACACTATTTGTTTCCTTTGTCGGAGTCGTCGAACTTCCTTGTTCGCCAAAGACTGGGACTGTATGGGGAAGTATTTATGATATGCGTATTTAGACTCATCGGTGTTGTGCAGAGAATCTTCTGACAGAATCTACGGGAAAGTAACATTCTGAACTGAGAAGAGTGTAATAATTCCATACAATTTTCCTGCGAATTCTATTGTGGATTCGCTTTCAGTTTGTCTGTGAAGTTTTGCAACACGAGAAAGGGGAAAGGGTTTGTTTGTGTCACATAAGAAAATAAATAAAATATATATATATATTGCATACATTTATAGAAACGCCTCGCCTTCCCAGCAGGTTTTTATTAATATTAGTTATAAAAGAAGCAGCCATGCCTTCTCCTAAAGCAACTGATGTTGGGAGAGAGCATGTCGTAGGGAGGTATTTCCGGTCTGACGGAAGCTTAGGGTAAGAGAGGCAAGTCACAAGAGTAGCTAGGCTTCCGAGATGGATCTTAGGGACCATCTCCAATAAGACCTCTTTTTTCCTTCCCAATTTGCTGGTTGTTGTGATCACTTTCAGGCATTGCCCGAGGCGGTATTTGGAAGCCCCGTGATTCCAGGACAACCAGTATCTCCCTCAGTCGACTGCAGTTCGTGACCTGGGACGGATGTCAGGCCAGTCAGCCTCCCACACCTAAGCCTAACGGTGCTATTGGCGCACCCAATCTGCGACCAAGCCGGACGCCGCACTTTTCCACAAAGGGTCCACACTGAACATTGTATTCAGGTACGTCTAAAAGTGTAAACTCCAAACCAGCACCTTTTACTACATACGACTCTTGCTAATTTCATTTTCAAGTCTCACTTTTATCCTCCTACATCAAAGTCCTTTGTCCTCATCGGGCCACATGCTCCCCCCTTGTGACTTGTTAAAGACTAAGCCTTCAGTTCACCTCAGTGAAAACTTTAGAGTTCCTTTGCCCCAGTGTTAGAGAACTAATTATCCTTAACCAAAGCAAGAAGTCATTTTTTCTTTTATCTTGATTAATCTGGGATCCTTTTCCAGATTCCCTGAGTCCCGTGTCACGTCCTATCCTGCCCGCAAGTGTTGTATTACCGAAGATTATGAAACCAGCTTTCACGAATCACATTTTAGCCAGCTATCCATTTGTGAGAGATATATGGGTCCCAACGTGTGGACACTGCATTTACTTTTCTCCAGGCCAGTAAGGGCCCTTTTGTAAATAAATAGCTGTAAATTGTAACTAGCTGGGTTTCTGGCAACCTTTTCTCTAGGTTAAATATTCACTATAAATCAGTTTTACGGTAAGTTCAAGTAATTTCATCTCGTTCTCCCTCAATTATTTCTGTTTACGTATCGAGCCTCTCTCAGGCCGGGCTCATACGTAAAAGTGTCGACCTCGCCGACGATTCGAACCTAGCTTGCTTAAGAAAAGCTTGTAAAATCGGTTATCCCTTGTAAAACGAATGTAAACGTTTTTCAAAGCGCAAAACAATGCACACTTGCAAGGAAAGACACACACTGGCTCACGGTAAGGTATACCGGTTTCATTTAATAGATTATTTTATAACCAATGTTAGCTTAAGGTACGTTTAAGCATTTTTATTACGAAGTGTTTAAACAAGTGATATAAGTGAGAAATATTATTATTGTCACGGCGAAAGCGCCAGAGCTTTATTTTAGCGGAAAGCAAACAATTTGCCCCGCGAATTCTCTGTGATTTTGTATTGTCGTGTGTGTATGAGCTCACACTAACACCTGTGTAGATAGATGCCAGAAAGGACCAGATCAAACTAGGAAGTGCTTTGCCAGGGTTTGTTGCTGTATAAGAAAGCCTAGCTAGTTAGGAGTGTTTTACAAATAGTTACGGCAAAAGAAGTGTACAATTTTTTTTTGTCTGTGATATGTTAGGGAATTCATTTTAACGAAGGTTACATTCCAAGTGTTGGTAACCGCTTAGCTCTCAGCTTAATTAAGCTGAGCGTACACTCTCTCCCAGGTAAGCTTCGCGCCTGCGCTGTCTCAGCCAACCTTCGGTTCACTCACAGCGGCAGCCATGTTGGTTATCCCTTTAAGAATTATCTCAACGATTTAAGCAAAGTGACGTAAGTCTTAAAGTTTTAAACGTAAATAATATCAATCTCAGTACTAGTATCTATCGTTCTGCCAGAGAAATTAACGTAATTCACCTTGAATAAGAAACTAGATTTTCGTGTTGTAAATCGCCTCGCGTTTACAGAGAATCAGCTGTTTGAAGACACGCTGCCCAGCTCGCTCACCGCGTTTCACGTCGCATCGCTCACTCGCTCGCTGTGCGAAAGTTTCATTTCACTTCGCACTAAACGTAACCTTTTCTTTTACAATTGTTGCCTAACATTTTTCATTTTAAAATCTTACCGTCATTTCGCTTCTCACAGGGACCTAGTATCCTTACGTAAAGTTTACGTAAATCTTCAAAGAGTAAATTACCAGAATGTTAACGTAAAACGCGTCTTGTGAAATTCATATTGAAACGCAAATCATTTCATAAGTTGCAAGCCGCTACCATTTAACGTAAAAAATCGTTCACACGAGCGCCGTTATCATTTTCATAAAACGTTATTCAAAGCAATTCTTTCATTACACGTTAACGTAAGTAAATCATTTAACGCAAGTTGCGACATATTAAACTAACATTATTTTAGTTCAATTCAATACAAGGGAGTTTTCATATATCATTTTCACCTTCTCTGAGAGAGAGAGAGAGAGAGAGATAGAGAGAGATGAGAGAGAGAGAGAGAGAGACCCAGAACCCATTATTCACGAAGCCAAGGAGTACTACGCCCATTACTTAACCGCATGCAGAATTAACATTATTTTAGTCTCTTGTCTTTTATTTACACTGAGCGTGATGCGTACGCGCCTGTGTCCATTGCAGTTTGCAAGCATTTATTTATTTCATTTATCGAGTACTTCAGCGAAGGAATGAGCATTTCTAAAATTATCATTACCTGTCGTTGCCCGAGTGGGCTTTCCAATTTTTTTATCACAAAAGACTTGCGCATACCGCAAGCACAACCCGCACAGTGTGCCACGCCAAATTCATTACTTCCAGACAAGGAAGTCGTTACCAGTTTAGGACTGGCCACCACCAGTGCACGTCAGGTCTTACCATTTTACAGTGCCATTAATTCTTGACACTGTCCATCGACTGGCTGCTGAAGTACTCCCACCTTTTACTTTCTCTCCTCCACCATTACACTCTGCCACGAACAGAGTACCATTTCTCTTCAGTATATTTAAGTATACTGCATGTAGTGTCCGGGACACACCAGCATGCTACCAGTGCCCAAAAGGAACGCCTCCTCATAAGTGCCATTGCACCTGTACAGGCCGTACAGGTAGCCATTAAACCTGCGTGTTCCGTCCTTACGGAACGCCCAAGTAACTAGTGTGTCCATTTACAAGGGTCAGTGATCCTTCGGAACACTCAACAAAGGGAACGCCTCCCGAAGTGCCACAATACCAGCCCTAAGTGCTGTCAAACCTGTGTGTCCGTCCTAACGGAGCGCCCAATTCATTAGTGTATCCGCTATCCCGGATCACCCAATCAAGGGAACGCCTCCCAAAGTGCCGCAATACTAGCACTACTAGTGCTGTCCAAAAGGAACACCTCCTCATAAGCGCCGTGCACTGTACAGATGTACAGGTAGCCCTTTCCAGCGTCTCCCAAGTTGGGAACGCCCTTAAGTGTGACGTACACCGCACACTCCATTTTATTGTCTCACCTCATCAGAAGGTGCCATTCCAGAAGTGCCACCAACTTACGGGACACTTCCCAAGTGCCACAGAGCACCCAGTCTTTTCAGACTTTTTTTCTACCACGTCGCAGAACCCATTTCCAAGTGAGTGCCACATTACACAGTAGGCACTCCCCTTCCATCCAGTACTATTCCTGGGCACCCATTATTTTCTAAACTTTGTCAGAGCCTATACTGCAGCCTAAGGAAATGTCTTCCCCTGCTTCCCGTGACTTCTTTGACATAGAGCTAGAGAAGCTCGGAGCCCTCATAACTCTGAGCAAGGAGGCCGGTTACACTGGACCAGCACTTGACAAGTGTATAAAGGCGCAGCAGGATGCCGCGCGCCTGCAAGAAAGAAAGAAAGAAAGAGAAGCAGAAAGGAAGGCACGTGAAGAAGAGAGAAAGCATGAGCTAGCTCTCAAGGAACTCGAAATCAAGCGGAGAAGGAACCCGGCCCGTAAGGCGAGTATCTTAGCTTCAGCCATCTGCCAGCTTCGAGCCCTGCACCCACTGTCTCTCTTAGTCCCGCCGTCTCTGGTCAGCCTGACATCTTTTCTATTTGTGAACCTGGTCCTGATCCAGTGCTCGAGATAGGAATTCCTGCCGCATCCTGCCAGCCTTTTACCCTTTTACTGCCTACCTCCTCCACTTTGGAAGAGGTAAGCCCACCAGTTAACCTCGGACGTGTTTCCGAGGGTGATTCAACGGAGGTTTCCTTAACCTCCCCACGTCAAATCACTGCCAGAGAGGACTCTTCACCTATGCCAGAGCACACTGCCAGCCTTGGTGACTCTGCAGATTCGCAACCTGTGGGGCCATCTCGGCCTTACCGTCCAGTGCCACGGAAGAGGTTCTGGAACACGTTCTTTGGCCGAGACTGTGGCCGCAAGGGTCCCACATGTCTGCCAACTACGGAGGGTGCACAAATCACAATATTCCTGCCATCGCAATGGCAGTTACAAATCCTTCCTCACTAGGACCCCAGCTAAGGGCCCCTATAACCGTCGCACCCCTCCAAAGCCATTATCCGCCAAGCCACGTCAGAGCCTACGACGACTCTGGCGCAAAATCTCCCTGATACGGGAAGATCGAATCCCCCAGGGGAAGGGGCTAATATTGACAGACGTCAACTGATAACCATTGAAGGTATCAACCATATCAAGCTGATCCTTCCGACCGTACAATGAGAGTCACCCGACCTCATTTTTTCAAGTATGTACTCTTGCAGTTGCAAGCTACATTCCAGGAGGTTACGACCTCCTCCTAGGGCAACGACATGAAGTCTCCCTCACAGTTCAAAAAGCCTATGAGTCCTAACCCCACGTTCAAATCACTCCAAAGCAAGGAGTCATCAAAATTCTACTTCCTCCGAGAAAGTACGTCCACCAACAGTCTCCCCTGTTACCAAGGAGGGAGATTGATCATTCACAGTTCCGTTGCAAGGCCTGCAACGTACTAGGGCTACTCCATGAATTGGCCTAGGTGCCCTAGCCGACTACCAGCAGCAGGAACACTGACCATATTCCACAAGGCCTAGCCTTCCAAAAGAGACAGGAGCCTTTGTCTCCCCTTTCCAAGGGCACGCTGAGAGGTATTGCACCTCCGGTACCCGTCCCACAGGTCCAGTCGACCTCAACTCTCTGCCAGTTGCCACTTGGCAGCACTGAGCAGTGCCAAGCTCCGTCCAGCCTGGACGTAGAGCCACCACCGAACTTGACCTCTGCGCCTGGCCCCGAGCTACCTCAGGCACCTAACCTAAGCAAGGATCCTCCTACAGGGGATCCTCCAACAGGCATGGAGCTTACCGCAGCCCATGGCGCCCCAATCCCAAGTCCATGAGTCTTCTTCACCCTCACCACTGTCGCCCAAGGATGAACCTCCGGCAGACCTTACCTTCATACCTCCTCTGGAAAACCAGGAACTGCCCGACACGGAGTCAGCCTGGAGTTTTCCCCTTACGACAGCTGTCGCAGCAGCTGAAGTGAGGGCCTCCCCTGCAGTAGGTTCCACCTCTACGACGGTTGCTGCAGATACTGAAGTAGGGTGTTCTCCTGCCTTCCCTCAGGCTACCACTGCCTCTGCTCCTGACAGCGTTCTGGCCTTACCCCCAGAGTCGGTGCCTCCGTCTACTCCTAGGACTGGTTATAGCCAGGTCCTGGAGGAATAAGAAGAAGAAGAAGAAGAAGAAGGGACGTAACAAATCATTAACAAACTAACCCAAGAGCCACATGCTCTCCTTGACACCTGCCCGAGGTACAGTGTCACATTCATTTGCAGAGTGATCCTGGCACCTACCCAGAGAAGGTAGCAGCCTGATCTCTGCCAGTAAACTAACCCTCTAACACTAGCAATTGTAATACTAACCCTCACTTAAAATATAATTACCTCATTACATTTCCATCTGGTACACTAATCACTCATCATCCTCACGCATCATTACCTCACATCATGTATTTTAACAATTCGGTCGCCGAACCGCTGCTGTGCGTACCACACTCTGGAATGATTGCGTCCCCAATTAACTGTATTGAGTAGGTTAGGCTAATGATTTGGTACCAGGGCACTAGGGGTTTATTAGTAAGGCAGTAGAATTTTTCAAGTAACCTTATCTAGGGTAGAGTAGACTGTCATCACAGACAACCGTAGTTATTACTTAGGCTAGACTACATTACTACATTAAGTTAGTACACTTAGCATCTCCGCCTATAAGTTAGGTAGGCCACTGTAGTTAGCTGTATCGCTGCTCTAAAAACTTCAAGTTAGAGTACGAGAACTGGGTAGTCGAGACTATCAACTTATTTAAGCCAAGACCTTCACGCCCGAAAGGGAGTGAATGCCTTCTTAACAGGGGGAGCTGCTACGTTTATATAACGCCTCGCCTTCCCAGCAGGTTTTCATTAATATTAGTTATAAAAGAAGCAGCCATCCTTCTCCTAAAGCAACTGATGTTGGGAGAGAAGCATATCGTAGGGAGGTATTTTCCGGTCTGACGGAAGCTTAGGGTAAGAGAGGCAAGTCACAAGATAGCTAGGCTTCGAGATGGATCTTAGGGACCTCTACAATAAGACCTCTTTTTCCTTCCCAATTTGCTGGTTGTTGTGTCACTTTCAGGCAATGCCCGAGGCGGTATTTGGAAGCCCCGTGATTCCAGGACAACCAGTATCTCCCTCAGTCGACTACAGTTCGTGACCTGGGACGGATGTCAGGCCAGTCAGCCTCCCACACCTAAGCCTAACGGTGCTATTGGCGCGCCCAATCTGCGACCAAAGAAGCCGGACGACGCACTTTTCCACAAAGGGGTCCAACACTGAACATTGTATTCAGGTACGTCTAAAAGTGTAAACTCCAAACCAGCACCTTTTACTACCATACGACTCTTGCTAATTTCATTTTCAAGTCTCACTTTTTATCCCTCCTACATCAAAAGCCTTTGTCCTCATCGGGCCACGTGCTCCCCCCTTTGAGCTTGTTAAAGACTAAGCCTTCAGTGCCATACCTCAGTGAAACTTTAGAGTTCCTTTGCCCCAGTGTTAGAGAGCAATAATTATCCTTAACCAAAGCAAGAAGTCATTTTTTCTTTTATCTTGTTTAATCTTGGGATTCCTTTTCCAGATTCCCTGGAGTACGTGTCACGTCTTTCTGCCCGCAAGTGTTGTATTACCGAAGATTATGAAACCAGCTTTCACGAATCACATTTTAGCCAGCTATCCATTTGTGAGAGATATATGGTCCCAAACGTGTGGACGCTGCATTTACTTTCTCCAGGCCAGTAAGGGCCTTTTTTGTAAATAAATAGCTGTAAAGTAACTAGCTGAGTTTCTGGCGACCTGTTCCTCTAGATTAAATATTCACTATAAATCAGTTTTACGGTAAGTTCAATGTAATTTCATCTCGTTCTCCCTCAATTATTTCTGTTTACTATATATATATATGTATATATTATATATATATATATATATTCTATATAATACTATTAATATATATGTAATATATATATATCTTCTAATATATTATATTATCATATAGAACTGAATCTGCTATTAATCCCAAATTAAATAAGAAAATATAGTTTTTACCTATAAAAATATTGTGAAAGGAACGAAAATATACATTGAGTAAAGGAATATTTAAATAATCAATTGTCATCAAGTGAGAAACGACGCCAGATCATGATGGCAATAGACATGTCATTTTCAAAGTGGCATTGATAATAATAATAATAATAATAATAATAATAATAATAACAATAATAATAATAATAATAATAATAATAATAATAATAATAATAATAATATTTTTATTAAAAAATAATGGCAGAACTCACAGAATTGATTTTGTACAATATTCTTTCATTCTCCTTATGATTTGTCTTTCTGGCACGCTGGTATTATAAAGCAGCTGTCCAATATTCATTATTGCTGTAGGTCGTCAAGGTATTTCGGGCTGGTGTTATCAATGGGTAAACTGGTTATCAGGGGACAGGCTGGGTCGTCAACAGGTATACAGGTGCGTTTCGTGAGGTCGGGAACAGGCCGTAGTCGTCAGGGGTCTATCCAGTATTTCTTGTTATTCTTCTTGTTTCTGATTTTTTAAAAGGCGTCTACATGTTTCGGCCACCTCGTTTGGCCATCTTCGGGACGGGATCGCTGAGTGCAATGGTCTGTGTCAGATGTATTCACGCTATTTATTGCATTCGGGTGGCATTGAAGAAACGGGTTACCTCACTTTTCATTGGGCAATACCTGTGACGTCACGGAGCGATGTCTATCAGGGGGCCCGTTGCTGGGGTTGGCTGTCCTCTTCGTGGGCGGAGCCTCATCCTTATTGGTGATGGTGGAGTCCCCTCGAAGGGCGTGCTACCAGGTCGTCCTCAGGGCGAGAGCTTGAGCTGCGATCACCCTCAGGGTTACTAGGGACGTCCTCAGCATGAGAGAAAAACGCTTCTATCATCCTCAGGATCCCTCTGGTGCGATGGTCGTTGTGGGGCGGTGTCTGCTGCTCTCCTAACGGCGGGTGGGGAGGAGGAAGGTCTCCTGTGTGACGTTCAAACTGGGCTTCTCCCTCCCGATGTGCAGCGCTTCTAAGATTCGCAAACGACGTAGATCGGGGGGTGCTTGGCCGATAACCTCGAAGTTACCGACGATGTCGCTGCGGCGGATTCTTTTATTATGTGCAGTCCTTGCATGATTAAATGCTGTTCCTTCCTGCGCCGTGACAGGAGATCCTCTTGGAGAGGCGCATTGACGTCATCCCGATGTAAGTTCCGAGGCATCCTCGGATTGGCACGTGTATCTGTAAATGACGTTCGTCCTCTTCAAGGGATCCTGCGACTGGTGCGGGTTATTCTTTTTCATAATAAGACTGCAGTGTTTTTTACTTGTATAAAATATGATCAGTTGATCTGCTTGTTGTTGTCGGTCGGGAAAAAACGTGATTCCTGATTATTTCCCGTAGGGCTCGCTCGTCTTCTTTATATCGTCGATGGAAGGTGCCCTTGTAGAAAAAAATAATTTTCTGCTGGGGGTCTGGGGGGGGTTCCTGTAGGTACCATTTTTCCATGCTCTTCCTGAAGACGTTTGGATGCTTCGGGTTGGTGTGTCCGTTGTTTACTAGGACCTGGGCTGCACGTTCCATCTCCTTATGGGTGTCTGCCCCATGTTGAACAATGGGAAAGAGCTCTCCTGACGTAGGCGCTGATGGTGGTGTCCTTATAGTGTTCAGGGCATTCACTCTCGCCGTTCAGACACATTCCAGTTCATGGGCTTCTTGTAAACCCTTGTAGCGAAAACGCAAACCCTCCTTCTGTTCATCCAGGACGTCCCAGGAAGGGAAGACTGGGCCATCACGGCTATATTCGATGGTAAATCGTAAACGGCTGTGGGTATGGAAGGCTTGAACGTATTTCCTCGATCTCCTCCCTCGTTCCTGCTTGGCTGAAAGTGTTATCTATATATCTTACGTATTTAGATGGCTTCCTAATACTCCTAAAGACACGCTCCTCCACTATCCCCATATAAAAGTTCGCAAACAAGACCCCGAGGGGGATCATCGCTACACCATCGATTTGTAAGTACATATGGCCATGGTGGTTAATGAAGGGAGACCTTCTTGGTGCATATTTCCAGCAGAGAGCGAAAGGGCGTGCTCGGGGATATTCAGTGGGTCGGTGGATGGGTCTCTGTAGACACGTTCAAGGATCATTTCGATGGTTTGGTTTTCATCTACAGGAACGTTAGTAAACAGCGACTCTACATCCATCGATGCAATGCCGCCTCCAGGGGCGCGGATCTTAAGGCTGCAGGAACTCCGCCGACGACTTCAAACTATGTGTGCTGGGGATGTAGGGGGAGAGAATAGTATTTAGTTGTTTAGCAAGGTGGTATGTGGGTGCTCTCTGCTGGAAATATGCACCAAGAAGGCTCCCTCATTAACCACCATGGCCATAAGTACTTACAAATCTAATCATTCATAGTAAGTGTAAGGCCACGGATTTACTTTAGTCCTCTAAATATTTTTTTTGTTTATCTTTCTGTTTTTTTAATATCATAGACATAAATGACAGAAACGATTGAGTGGGAGTGGAATTTTAATTGAAGAGAGTTTTCGTAATACAAAAATCACTTGCATCGCAAAGCCTTTGGAATTTTATTATCAAGTTTGCATTAAATGCTCTTTTGGTGTTATTTCATCCTCACGGTGAAGGAATTCCGACAGCACCATGTGACAATTAAACTTCTTTTATTGCTTTGCTAATGCTGCAATATATAGTTAATGTTCATACACAGTAATGCCGGATAATGAAATCATAAACAGTGCCTGTGAAGACAAGCCTGGTACTGTTTTTTGTCCTATTGTGAATGAAACTATTTTTGGAACTTAGTATAGAAAAACCCCGTTTAAAAAATGTTATGAAATAATAAAAAAATGAAAACGAAATTAATTTGCAATCATACTCTTTTATATCGTGACATGAAGTCAGTATGCCCACTCCAGTTTATGTATATGTGTAAATTTATTGTTTGAGACAAAAACAAAATATATTGTTATGACAGTATTGTACTTTATGTTTAACAGTATTATTTTTTTAATCTCGTTTTACTTGATGTTTATTTACAGCTAAGCAGCTGTATATGGAAAGCAATTTTTCTGTCACTATCAACAACGGCCGTCGCACATGATTGAACAAACATTGCTTTAAAGCCAAGACCTAGATGTTGCTTCATATAAAAACTCTGAATGCTATGACACGTCAGTTGATGCTGCAAACATTTACCACCATTATCAGTTGTATTTTCACTACTCGGGGAGTAAGCCTACGAACTACTTTGTTTTAGCTGTGTTCTTGTTGGGGGATAGGAAAGCTCTATAAAAAAGCCTAAAAATGTCTAAAAAAGGTGTTCGTTTTGAGTAAAAGATTACAGGAATTTTAGGATAGAATATTTATGATTTATTTGTTAGAATGAATATGTAATAAATAAATAATGCGCGTTTTAAATATGGTAAAATTTAGCGTATTTTAATTTCGTTAGTGAAACAACGCTCTCTTTGACCCCAGATTTTAGCTTGCATCCCGAGGGTAAGCTGAAAGTCGGACCATGCTTTTTATATACTACTTTTATAATATTCCCATATTTCAAAACTGATGACGGTATTGTTGCATTCATTGTCAGTCTAGTATATCATTCAAATCGCAATAGATTCATGAGGGGAGCAATGTCCCTATTATGAAGTTGCTAATCAGAAAGGAAAATTATACCCTTAATTTAGAAAAGCCTGTACAGACGCGAAGCAGTCGAGCAAGATGATGTAACTTGAGTACACTTTGGTATTTCATATATATATATATATATATATATATATATATATATATATATATATATATATATAGATATATCATATATATATATATATATATATATATATATATATATATATATATATATATATATATATATATATATATATATATATAAAGAGAGAGAGAGAGAGAGAGAGAGAGAGAGAGAGAGAGAGAGAGAGAGATAGAGAGAGAGAGAAGCTTTCTCTCAGGATGGTTTGCTATCGTTTCATTCACCGAATCATCTAGCTGCATTTTATCATCTATAGCTAAATGTCTAAGTTTCCTTTGGTCTGGCAAAGGTAGCGATTGCATTCTCCCTCTGCTTGTTATGAAGCTGCCATTCAATAACCCTTTCGTTTCTGTTCATTTATCATTGAAACTTTCGGCGCGAGTCAATTTTCTTTTAAGGCCAGCTGACACGAAGCCTTTGTAAGCCATAGTTGTCCCAGGGTGAGATCTATGGTAAGCAATATTCTGCTTTGTCAACTCTTTTGTTGAGTTACTATGACGTTCATTCTGGTGCAGAGCGGAATATACTATTTGAATACTATATTAAAGTATTAAAGATTATTTTAATACTACATTAAGATATTCTTGGAAGAAAAGACGCTCCTAAAGACGCATAAAAATCACCGAAAGTTACTTGTTAAAATGTTTGAAATTTTAGACTTAAGAGTTGGATAATAATATATGTTATATCAAAGCGTCCTGAGTGATGTAAGGTGTTCAGTGATTCCCTTTTGTCAATATTTCGTAAGACTTAGGCACGTGATTAATTTAATGTTGACAGGTTTACATTGCTGTGAAAAAATAATTTTTAATTTTCAGATATTTCCATGACATTACAGAATTACAAAGGGGAAATCTGTACCTGTAATGAAGGTTGTGATATATTTTGATAAAATCGTGGAGTGGCTTTGTTTTTTTCATAACATATGCGAAATCTTTAATATCGTATGAATATCTTTTTACCTAGATATTTTCACCGTTTATTAAATAAAGTCCATTTACTCAATACGTGCATAGGTATACCTTCTCCCTTTGGGAAATGTAAGTCCCTAAGAAACAAACGTCGCTAAAAAGCGTAAACGTGGCTAGGAACCAATTGGCTTCTTAGCAATGAGACCATACAGCTTATTGTGGGATCAGAACCGCAACGAGAAACGGAATTTCTATCACCAGAAATAAATTCCTCAGGTTCCTTGATGTCAGAGCTGGGAATGGCACCCGGACCCTGAGATCGGTAGTTGGGAGGCCTTTGTAAACCGGAACTCGTCCTCCAAGGAGGGGAACTGACGCTTGGTTGATGATTCTGCCAAAACGGATATGAGCTAAAATGATTCTTTGTCCTTAAACCCGACGAAAAAATTATAACACGTAAATCATTTTTGCTATCATAATTCTCTGAAAAACAATTGGCAAAGCATGCTTCCATTTTCCTTGGCTTCCGGGTACGTTGTAATATCTCTCCGTGATAATCGTCCTTTTGGGAATAGTTAGCTGTCATGTGTCTTGATTATTGCGCTTTTTACTCATTAACTTTTCATTTTCAAAAATTGAAATATTCAGGAGTATTTCAATTTTTGAGAGGGGGGGGAAAATTTTTTTCGTCATCCAGCTGCAGTTTCACTTAATAACCTTAAATCTAAATTTTATGACGTATGTAAATTATTCTTGAGTGTGATTCTTAAAGTGGACATCTTATATAGTGCATTTGGAATTATTGACGACGTTTCATGAAGTAAGTTTTTTAATATGTTAAGTAATTTTCTAACTCCTCTGTTACTATTTTTCACTGATAACAAATTCCCTATTAAAAATTTATTATATTTTAATTATATAATTCCGGCATATTTGAGAACCAATAATGCACATGAAATCGAATTCAAATAATTAATTTGGGGCTAGTGAATGGTCAGGTGAATTCATAATAAGCTTTCAATAGTTTGGTAAAAATACAGCGAGCAATAATGGTTCAATTAACCAACCCGTTATACAAAAGAGATGAAAAAACATATTTGCACTACTTTTAATAGACTATCTGAATTGCACTCCTCTGTTTTAACAAGGCCTTGAAGAGAAACCTCATATATATTATGGAAGAAGTTAGCGAAAATTAGAGATATACTACATGGTTTAGTCGAGTTACCCGAGTGTATGAGTATTTTTAATATCATAGAAAACTGTTAAAAAGACTGTATATATATATATATATATATATATTATATATATATATAATATATATATATATATATATATACTATATATATATATATATATATATTTATATATAGTATATATATACATATATAAATAATATATATATATATATATATATATATATATATATATATATATATATATATATATATATATATATATGTATATATATATATATATATATATATATATATATATATATATATATATATATATTATATATATATAAATGTATGGATATATATATATATATATATATATATATATATATATATATATATATATATATATATATATATATATATATATATATATATTATATATTTATTTATATATATATATATATATATATATATATATATATATATATATATATATATATATATATATATATACATACATAGATATATATATATATATATATATATATATATATATATATATATATATATATATTAGGAAAAGAAACAAATGACGCAAATAAAATTTGAAAAATTGTGAAAAACTAGAGCCAGACTGACTGTAAGAGAGAGAGAGAGAGAGAGAGAGATAGAGAGAGGGGGGAGGTTGGTTCGGGCGGTAATCCTTCCCAGGATTATTCCCTCGATATGCGACAACTTCCATTCCTACCCTTCTCACTTCCCAAGAAGTTTCCTCCTTCAGGTTTCTCCCGCCCTTCGTTCCTCGATCATCATCCATCTATCAGGCTCTCCCATGTCCGTTTGACGCGGGAAATTTCGCGCGCGCCCGAGTTTTTCATCTTTGTCTGTTTCCCGGTCTTCCAGCGAGAGGTGCAAGACCGTCTGACGTGGTGTCTGTAACAATGTGAGTCGTGGGGATTTGGTCAGCGTCTAAAATGACAAACTTCTTAATTGTACTATTTTGCGGGATTACTAATTTTCATTTTACTAGGTATAAAGTAATTCTTTGCCAATTAATTATAAATTAATTATTGGTTAATTAGTTACAAATTAATTATTTGCTAATTAGTTACTTTGGGGTATAAATCATTTTGTTGATTAATTACAAATTGATTATTTGTTAATTAGTTACTTTGGGGTGTAAATCCTTTTCTTGTCCTCGATTTTTGACCTTTTTTTTTTTTTCGCATTTCTATATTCAGTATGGATGTATTGTTAGATATCAAAGACTTCAGCTATTCAAAAACTTACTTAATTTTTATCCTTTTACCATTCTGCATTGCCTTTTTTAAATATAGAAGTTCTAAGGCATCACTAAAAGATAGAAAAATCAATACACACTGCATAAATACTTTACGTTTGTAGAATATTAACCGTGTGGAAACAGTCACAGGTTAATTAACCTAAAGAAATTTTTGGTCTTATATCTGTAGGTAAATTGAGGAAATAAATGCAAGAAGCTCTTGGAATGTCTCTCGAAGACATTCGTTGTTTCTGGTATGGAAGTAGTAATGCTGAATGAGGTCACTGGCTTCACGTCACCTGGCCCAAATAACATTCCTATAGTTCAAGTAAAAAAAAAAAAAAAAAAAAAAAACTAACTAAAAATAAATGTGGCATCATTTTCCAGCAACGAAAATAACATCTTGAGATAAAACGCATCGTAGATGGATACATGAAATGCTTATGATGTGAATACATTTACAACGTAATCAGAAGCAGACGAATGACGAATCTAAAAAATATGAGGTATATAGAGCCGAAAAAAAAATAAAAAAAAGAAAAAAAATGAGGGGTAAAGGTTGAAAAATGATGTGCGTGTGTGCGTTTGGGGTATGACCAATAAAACTAGAAAAAAAGAGGTAGTTTTGTAGATGAAGTTTGAAACAGAATGTGCTCTTGAAGTGCTCATAAAAGAATATGATGGGGAGGAATTTGTTGCTTTATTGTCACTTCGTCACGGACTCCCATCCTCTGAGGCGCAGGTGCAGATGCTCTCTGTGAAATTCCGCTGCTAATGCATTGTTTCCCTATGTTTCTCGTTGGACGAGTCGGTTACGTGCTCGACTACCGATCTCAGGGTCCGAGTTTAATTCTCCTCTCTCCAAGCGAACCCAGAAGAATTAATTTATTTCTAGTGATAGAAATTCAATTCTCGATGTGGTTCCGATCCCACAATAAGTAAGCTGTAGGTCCCGTTGCTAGGTAACCAGTTGGTTCTTAGCCACGTCAAAATATCTAATCCTTCGGTCCAGCAATAGGAGAGGTGCTAATCACCTCAGTGGTCTGGTAAACTAAAATATACCTTAACTTGATGCATTTCCCATGCTTTCAATTCCACATTTCTCCACTCATCTCCAGCCTCCCTTTTCACAGATCTCTACCAGACAGGTCTTGGTCTTCCAAAATGTTTGATGCCCGAAAGAACCCAGCCAACGCAATCACCAACAATTCTCTTAGGGGTTTGCGGGAAACAAAATCCAACTACTTCAGCTTTGTAACTTAATTTGATGATGGCATATTCGAGAGCAAGAATGAAATAGTTGTATGGAAGGGAATGTTTCTTGCTTTGGATTTTATTTTGTTTATTTATTTCTAATAGATAAATGAATGATCAGATCTTTCATTGCTTTCTGCTTAAAAGCACAACAATGATTGGCCGAGCGTTCTGACGGACAAAATGGATTAATTTATTTCGCCCTGCTGGTAGATATTTCAAATACCAGTTATTATAATTTGAAACGTCATAATTTGAATGTATTTTTATAATCGAATCCGAGGAAGGTCCACTGACGCAAAATATAAAGTCTTATCTCACCGAAATTCTGATCACTCCCTGATAATTCAAGTCTCTAACAATAACGAAAATAAATAATAAAGACTAACAAACAGAAAATGGTGCGCAAATCGAAAGCATATTATAAAAAAAAGTGAAAAGAAAACAGTCAGATATTTAATTACACAACATATATTTATGAAAAATAATCTTCGATGATACTTCTTTTTATCTATACAGTGTTATATTATCACCTTTAGGTGGAGAACAGTTTCGTAAAATTTCACTTATCCATATCAGTGTAGATCAAATACTCCCCCCATCAGTTTCATTTTCCCTGGACGGCTACTTCATCAATCAATCAGAAGGCAGTAGTTGTGCTAATGAATAATCTAATTTTACTCTAAGGCTTAGAAGTGACCGTATAGAATAGGCGAATGAGAAGTGAGTACCTGAATGATATCTCCCAAAATATCTATTCAGTCCTATGAATGAAATGAAGTATTCTTTTGATCCACTGGACGTCTAAGAGAAAAGGCAAGATGTGGGGTAATGACATACGTCACTGATCTATGAAATGAGAGAACTATGAGGCGCGTGGATGTCTTTTGCTTTGATGTTGTCATCTCGCGCATTCCAGTCGTCTTCTGAATCTAGGGACGCTGGACACTCTTTGCAGATCATGAACAATACCACTATAGAATATTCTCGACTTTCTTTAGGTAATCCTGTTATGTTTGTTGTTTTTTTTTTTTTAAGAACCTTTTTTTTTTTTTTAAATGTACCTTTTAAAATTTTTTTAAATAAATGTCCTTGAATGTTCTTCTCTGCCAATTCTGAAAAAGTTTAGATTGTCTTGGAGAGAGAGAGAGAGAGAGAGAGAGAGAGAGAGAGAGAAAGAGAGAGAGAAGAGGGGTTATCCGATACATTTTATCATTTATCCATTTCAAATTTACTTTCTATATGTGCTCTAGGAAAATTCTCGTTTTCGCACAAAATTGCGCATGTGAAGGATTACGTCCCGATATCTCGAGTGTTTTCCTGCAAACCGTTTAATTAGCCACTTCAGAGTTCCATTAGTTTCGCAATAACTATTCGTCTGGCAAATTGTCTCTAAAAGGGAATTTCCTCTCGAAGGCCGAGAGTCGAGCAGGGTTGGCAATGATTAAAATCAAACTGATTTAATTGATTTTTTTCGTAAAAAAAATCGTGATTTAAATTTTTTCATAATTTTACATTTTTTTTTATTTAAAAAAAAATTTTTAAAAGCAAATAAAATTGAAAAATTTGATTTGGAGGTCATAAAAAACTTAAGCATAACTGTGCCGCATCTATTTATTTTGATTAAAAAAAATTGCAAGTACATACTTTAGGCCGGAACTGGAAACCTAAAAGATAAATCAGTAGTAATTCTGTCATAAAATACATTTTGAGGAAAAAAAAAGATTGAAAAAACATTTAACAAATAAAAAAAACAAAGAAATCAAATAAAAAAATAAAAAATCAAATAAATCAACTGATTTTGTTATTTTTTTATTTTTATTTTTTTGAAAAACAAAAAAAAAAATCACCAACCTTGGAGACCGAGCATGAACGACTTCTCAGTGAACTCTGCGAATGCGTAAACGATGGAACTTGGAACCAGATGCACAGATTTATGCCAGTTTGTCAGATTGTTTCGTGTTTCTCTTTGTCATTCGTCAAACGTTTTCCGTTTTGATCACATTAATTAATCCTCTTTGTACCTCCTGATGTTCCGGGTACCTGTCAATCATGAAACTTTAATATTGTATCTAGTAAGGTAAAGTCCCACCTTTATAATTTATATAAAACACTTTATTTGCCGTTAAAGGTGCGATGTACGGAAATGGTTTTTTTGCTTCTTTGAATAACAAATTAATGTTATCCAAATATTCGTTGATATAAAGTGAATTTGTTATTGAGCCTCTTTAGGTCACACATATATTTACGAACGGATTATAACGCTAAAGCGAACGTCTTGTGGTCGTTATGCGTATGGAGCTATAATGTGATATAAGGAAAACCAGGAAGATTTTGAGCCAAAAAAAAAAAAAAATGTTTTTAGAAGATTCCATTCTTCCAAAGAACAAAAAACTGAATGCCTCTGGTTCAGAAATATTCAATACAAAAATAAACTCATTACCAATTTCTTTTTATAGGACTCGAATATCATGCTATCATCCCATAAGCAGGTGGTGAGATTTTGCCATAAATACATAAGTTACCATCAAAACATTTCAACCATCGGTTTACTATGTCCGAAAATATTTTTTGGAAACTTGAAATAGATTCCATAGGTTCTTGCGAGTTACTTTCCTAAAAATGTATCAGGCAAAAGGGGCACATCACCAGGATGTGTTTAGCTCTCTCTCTCTCTCTCTCTCTCTCTCTCTCTCTCTCTCTCATAGAATAATTTTGTTTATTCAAGTATGGATTTTTTCTTGCTTCAGAGATTGAAAAGTGTGAAATTGCAAAGCGCCTACTTAACACGACGAACATTTTACTTAATCTTTCCACGTCTTGAAAAAGATCGTTTCTTAACAGTTTCATTTTAAAGGCATCAAATATTCGTAAATTGCTGATGTCTTCATAATATTTTTAATTCTGTTCATGTTCAAACTTCATTTTCTTAGCATAATAATTTTTTTTATGATAAGTGAATCGCATGATTTGTCTATGTTTGTTCATCAAATTGTAAAACCACGGCCTAAAATGAACTTTTTCTTGGTTAAGACTTCAAAATAATCAAGCTGTAGATGGAATGGGGATATTGATAATGTTAAAATAGGAAAATTATTATATTTTGTGCGGAGAACACACATAATTAGAAAAAAAAAATAATTTAATAATTTAGCAAACAATCAAAAATCCCCAAAGAGAGATGATTTGTAATCCTTCATACATACTACAGGATACCTTACGAAGGGAATGCGCATTTCTTTGCAGGAAGAGTTAATATTAACACGAATATATTTTCACACTTTTAGTTTTCTGTAAAAGAAAACTATTCTGTTGGCGTTGTCTGTCCATCCGCACTTTTCTGTCCGCCTCTCAGATCATAAAATCTACTGAGGTTAGAGGGCTGTAAATTGATATGTTGATCAACCACCCTCCAATCATCTTACATGTCAAATTGCAGCTCTCTAGCTTCAGTAGTTTTTATTTTATTTAAGGTTAAGTTTAGTCGTGGACCATGCGTCTGGCACTCCGCATCTGGAGAGCAATCTGAACGCTGCTCGGCCGTTGCAACACTTCGAGAGTTTCATACGGTAGTTACACGCTGTACAGAAAACTCGATTGCACCGAAGAAACCTCGGCGCATTTTAACTTATTTCAACACTGACACACAACAACACTCCAGTTTCTGATTATTGAAAACGAAGCAGTCAATGATCATCGAAGTCAAAGAGGATCTGGAGATGATTTATCGTTGCCATTAAATGTTGAGGCTTCGAGTATGAAACTCATTAGCTCTTTCTGGCGCTTTTTTTTCTTCTGTTGTTGAAGAGTTATTTTCTCGTTGTATCACGAAACAAGGAAGCCGTCATTAAGAAGTTACGAAAGGAAGGATGCGTCATTGAGAGAGGGAGAATCATAAAAAAAAATTAACAGGATTAAAAGGAGAGGATGCTGCGTCAATGCTGAAACGACGTGAATTTTAAGGGGGAATACGACGCAGATTCGCTGGAAAGAACATGATTAAAGTATAAAAAAATCAGATTAGTTTCGCAGCGGCTATATCCAAGGAATTGGAATCGTCTCTTCAAGGAGAGAGTCCGTAACAGCAAGTTATTAGTCGTAATATTGCGATAATATGTTCATGTGGAGAGTCCAGTTAAGAAATGTATAAAAACCTAAAACCTCTGAAAACGGACGGGGTGGGATTTAACGCGTTCACTAATTCAAGGATGGAATAATATCCATTTGGAGCCATTTCATTGTACCACTCCCAGCCCACAAGCGCCTCAGTGGCGTGATCGGTATGTCTTGGCCTGCCACCTTGGAGGGCGCGAGTTCGATTCTCAAGCATCCCACTGAGGGAATAGAGATGTGTATTTCTGGTGATAGAAGTTAACTCTCGACTTGGTTCGGAAGTCACGTAAAGCCGTTGGTCCCGTTGCTGAATAACCACTGTTCCATCAACGTAAAAACACCATACAAAGAAACACTCCCAGTCCACCGCCCCACCGCCCCCTTATATATATTTATTATATGTTATATAAGGGTGGGTGTAAAAAAATTACATTTTTTTTTTTATTTCAAGATTTAAGTTTGTTTGAAAGCTAATGTTTTTCCACATTGGTTATAGCTAAAATTTTAGTTTTTTTGTTTGTTTCTAATAATGGTTTGGTTCCGATGTTCATCTTTGTCGTCCCTCCAGTCGCCATCTTTCTTTTCGTAGCCGCTGCCTTAGTTCACGGCTGAGACTCTCTCTGGGTGGAGGTGAGGGTGGTCTATGTATTTGTTTATTTTATGTTATTTCAAAAATATAGTGTTTTGAAGCCATTTCTTATATTGTACATTGTTAATTTGGTATAGCCAGTTATTGAAAATTTCGTTGTGTTAAATGTATGTACATTTTATTTTTATACATGGCTTTTGTTTTTCTGTTTTCAGTTTCTGGAGTAGAGGTCCTCTCAACCTTTACCCACGAAGGATTCATTTTGAGTTGTGATTTATAAGTCATTTTTCTTTCATGTCAGTAATGTTTATTTACAAACGCTTAAGAGTTGTTATCCTGTGATTATGATTTCATGTATGAATAAATATTGTTATGGATATACAGTTTATGATTGCAACTCGACATAGGACCATCCCATATGTCATGAATAACATGGCTTATTTTATAATTGTTTGAAAAATATTACAGTGGGCACATCCCACGTTATATAAAATTAAAAGTGGTAACGTTGCCAACCTGAAATCCTAACTACACACAAGGCAACTGCAAAAATGAGCTTAGGAACTGAATTAAACTCCAACTTCAACGTTAAACTTTATTCCAAAAGATAAACAAGATTCTAACTGTCAGGGAAAATTGAAGTCAACAAACCAAAGTTAACAATGTTACACCCAGATGAACTGCAACATAGAAAACGGATCTTTGGAACTACACTTGGCAAACTGAAATAAATCCACAAACAAGTCTCTTCATTTCATATTAAACAACAAAGGGCTTATCAGAACTGATGAGTAATCGGCTCACAATGACCGACAGAGTTCCTGTCAAAAGAAGATGTGACCCTCATTAAGATACTTCATGAATGAAAATCTAATACATCTCATTAATTAACAATAAATGAAATATTAATAAATCCTCATGAATGAATCAATACATGAGAAAAAGGTTCACTGCAGCTGAAGGACACAGCGGATATCACAAGCAGTTCAAAGTCCTGAAAAGGAAGGAATTGGTGAAAGTATTCAATAACACTCACCTCTATGTCCATTTTGCACAGTCCCGCGGCTTCACCGCCCAACCTTCCGGAATCAATCTAAAATCGCAGTGCCCTTATAATTCCACGATATCTCTCGCGAAGGATACACAATGTACATATGTATGAACTCTCCTCATAAGATGACGTCTCTGACATGTAAACGTGTTCATTACATTAGAAGACCGTGACATTACGCATCACTTATTTAATAACTTGGGTGATCTCCGAAATGACAGGTTTTGTATATTCTAGATTTTACTGCTTGCAAATTGATCTGTCTCAAAAGGTAAAATCTACGCTTCGCTGGTTCCGCCTATTGGAACAAACTCGCACTCACAGCACCCAACAGTCAATGGTTTCCTTCCCTTATTTCTTCGCTCCCTTTTTATTTATTCTTATCCTTGCTTTCCTTTATCTCACTTATTCATTTTTCTTCCTCACTTGGAGTGAAGAACTTACGTCCATAGTCGATGAAACGAATATCCATCTTATATCAAACCATAATCGCCGAAAGCTGGACCATAGACTCCGCGGTGTTCGCCCGCGATGTAGTCTATATTTTCAATGTCAACATTGCACACTCGAGTTACCTACTATTTTCGTTTTTCCAACGTCTCTTCCTCTCGATCATCTCTTTTGTCTGCTTCGTCGACCCATCTATTCAACTTTGCCATTTGCCTTCTTCTCAGCTTCCCTTGCTGCTTGCTGAAGGCGTTGAAGATTGCGTCCAAAATTGGTATCTTCTAAAACCCCAGACATTTTTAATTTATCTGCAGCCTCAAATTGAAAATCCAAAATTCATCATTTTCTTCAAGAATTTTTGCCACTATATTTCAGAGACTGCTGTCTCTCTCTTCAGGTAGGTAATGAATGAGAGGATTTAAGAAGGAATTATCATGGGGATGTCCTAAAAACTGCTTACCTGAGGATGGATGGATCTCTTGGTATAGATACCTCCTTTTCTGTAACTTTTCTCATTCATTACCTACCTGCAGAGAGAGCAGCAGTCTCTGAAATATAGTACTTTATTACTATATTTTGGCGTTTTATGGGCTTCTTTTATTATTATTATTATTATTATATACACACATACATACATATGTACGCTACTAGCTAATATCAACAGGTGTGTTTTTAACAGCCAAATAAACCTCCTAATTTCGGGTTTTCCCCACATATTGAATTGTTATGTTCTCAGAACAAATATTTGTCGGCTTAAAAATGCTCCCATGACCTGTAAGATTGGTACAGACTTGATTTCTCTGTCATCACTAAAAGACATATATCACTATTGTTTCAGTCAATTTCAGTCTTTAATCAGGAGTATCAATTTCTAAAGATATCATCTTCTCTAGATAGAAGTCTCTTCTTTCTGGAAATAATATACGTGAATTTTCCCGGTAGGTTTTATATTCCTTTTGCAATTATTTTTTTAATTTTTTCCTCATTTGATGATGTGTAATTTATCTCACCCTTTCATTAACTGAAGATAAAACACAAATCTTAGTAATGCTTACCTTGCAGCACAAATGCTATAAGAAAACCATGCAAAGATCTATCGTCTTTTTAAATGCACTTATGCAAATCTCCAATCATTCCTGGGCGTAAAAAGTAATTGAAATGAGTAATGAGTTTCCTACTCAAAGCCTCGGCGTTTAACGGGCCGTCTTTAACTTCAGCCCTGGTTTCGTCTTTATTTTGCTGTTGTTTTAGATTTTGAGCATAAATACACTATTGTTCTAAGAATTCCACAATAAAATAATAAAAATTTGCTAGTTCGTGTATAATTTAAAAAAACCATATACAAAGCTTTCGAATCCTTCCCTGGTTTTATCTTCAGTCCAAATGGATGATTAGGCACATGTACTGAGGTATATTTGAAAATATTGATTCATGTTAAACATTGACGGTAAAATATATTCATACAGAATAATTCTATCCTGGTTACATAAATGACATTGTTTTCATAAATTATTTTCGTCGAAAGTGAAAACAAAAAATACTCGCAAGGTTTCATTTCCTTGAAAATCAAGAGATTATTTTTACTCATAATCATCTGCCAAATATATATAGTTTTTTTTTTTTTAAATCCTCTAACCAAATCTCGATTTTTATTATTATTAGATATCATTGTAACGTGAATTATTCTGTTTACTGAATAGAAAAGCACCAAGCATTCATTTTTTTTTTTTTTCGGTACATAAAAGTCCATAAGAAATATGGAAACACCTGGGATCACAGGGCTAGGAATATAAATGGATAATAACTAAGGAAGTAAGACAAATGCCATGGGAAATATTGTAAGATGCGTGGATCAAATGTGTTTTCAGGACAGCTATTTGCGTGTTTTGAAAGATCAGGGGAGAGATAAAATAGAATAAAAGAGATCTTTTAAATTAAATGACAAAGAAGACAAGTAGTTGAGAATCTTAGATGTTTTCACGAAGGATAAAAATGCTGTGTTAAGGAATACAGGTTTAAAAGACTGAAATAAAATGTATTACATAAATCAAATACAATGGGGAGAAAACTGTTGGTTATCTAGATATAAAAATATCCATAACCAATCATATCTGACGAACACTTGAAACTACAAATGATGGAAAGCAAAAGTCTAAAACAGTAAAACGCAAAGGGCAAAGGGATTTCAAATAAAGAACATGAGCAAGAAATAAACGAGATATACAAAGCAAAGACAAAATGTGCGTTTTTAAGTTTCGGTTGTTTTATTTTAGTGTTAGT
Source organism: Macrobrachium nipponense (assembly GCF_015104395.2). Taxonomy (NCBI): domain Eukaryota; kingdom Metazoa; phylum Arthropoda; class Malacostraca; order Decapoda; family Palaemonidae; genus Macrobrachium; species Macrobrachium nipponense. Next base: position 12,021,605 of record NC_061108.1, read on the forward strand.
AAAATGGATGTCAAATTCTTCCTGGTTGGATATAAAATTGGTTCTGACACAAAGGTGCGAATGTTTGCGAGGAGGAAGATGAATTACAGCTGTAGTAATGTACGAAATATCTAATCAATTTCTCCTGCAACGTAAATCATTTCTATGTCGAGTGTTGATGGATCATAAAGGAAGCGTTAATTTCAGTAATGAGGAGGTCAGATGAAAGGAAATGCATCCTAACGTCCATTTGCAACATGAAAGCTTTGTGCCACGGCTTTTAATCACAGTGTATGACGAGGTTAATTTGCATCAGAGCGAATGCAAATCAGACGGATGATTTACAATGATCGTTGCATGTTTGAAGTTCGCACGTGAAGCGCTTCTCTCATTTCATTGTTTTATGTGCCCCGGACGAGGTGTTGTTTTTGTTTATGCACTGCTATCAATCAGTGATGAAACAATTTACCACCTTCTGCATTGCTTTATGCCAAAGAAAATTAGGCCACAAAAGAATGTGACGTAGAATCCAAAGATAAATGGCTATATAGACCACATTTGTCTCAAAGATTTGGCTAAATATTAGTTTCATGAAAACTAAATATTAGTTTTTCATGTGTACTGATAATATGTTAATCGCTGTCATTTGCACCTGAATCCGCTGCCTGGAGAATAGTGATGAGGTTGTAATTTTTTTTTTTTTCAGTGAACATAGAGATTCGTGGTTTTCGCAGAATGCTGGGTGAGTTTGTAGTTAATTGGCTACTCAACAAGACGTTGCCGAATTAGCCTTAATAAAAGAAAGATAAAGTCGTCGTGTTAAAAAAAAAAAAAAAAAAAAAAAAAAAAAAAAAAAAAAAAAAAAAAAAAAAAAAAAAAAAAAAAAAAAAAAAAAACAAAAAAAAAAAAAAAAAAAAAAAAAAAAAAAAAACTCAAGGGAAAGGGTGTAATCCAATAACGATCACGGCTAACATCCTAAATGCATGATTCACTGTCTCGTATAATCAGGGGTTTCTGCTTCAACAATGCCTGCATTCGTAAGTAAAATTTCCTTTCATTAGTCATACGGAAGCTGGAGTCATTCGACATGACCTGTTGTTAATGAAGGACGTGTGCATCGTTAATCAATTTTTTTCCTTTCAATTATGCTACTTTGCATGAAGTTTGTACCGCCATAAAGAACTGTTCCTTTTTAATATTAAAACACACATATTCGGATTTAGTTTTAATATCAAAGCCTTCATAACGCTTTTGTCCCTTAGTATTCCTACCTGGTTTACTTAATACGTAAGCTATTTATCTTTACTTTTCCAGTTTTTCCGTTAAAAATTGACTTATCCCGTTTGCATGTATTTAGGTTTATTTTTTTCATTTGTGGCTACCATTTCTTTACCCCCAATATCATGACCCGCACCTCTGCTCAGTTCTCAGTTTTAATTAATTTTTTTTTTTTTTTTTTTTACCCGGAACCTCTTCCGGGATAGAAAATAAAACTGATAATTCAAAATGTTCCCGAAAATAAATATTCCAGTTCTTACCTGGTGTCTCAGTGTTTACTTCTGTCTTCAGTTCTCAAATGATAAACCTTTTCCACGAATTTTAAATCAATTATCAATATCCTGCTATGTTCAGTTAACTTAGAAATTAAATAAGATATCTTACCATAAGCATAGGTGATTCTTTTTTATCTATCTTATGCCTTCTCGTGGAAATGGTAATAAAATAATGAGGAACTATCGCTGCTTTATAGAGGAGTGCACAAACTAATTTTGATAAAAGCCATAGTGTTCAATTAAGTCTTCTGTCAATGAAAAAACAGTTTAATTCATGTAACCTACGTATTCCTCTCTTCTTATCCTATATCAAGTTACGCAACCCACGTATCCTCTCTCCTTATTCTATATCAAGTTATGCAACCCACGTATCCTCTCTCCGTATTCTATATCAAGTTTATGCAACCCACGTATCCTCTCTCCCTATTATATATCAAGTCATGCAACCCACGTATCCTCTCTCCTTATTCTATATCAAGTCATGCAACCTACGTATCCTCTCTCCTTATTCTATATCAAGTTATGCAACCCACGTATCCACTCTCCTTATTCTATATCAAGTTATGCAACCCACGTATCCTCTCTCCTTATTCTATATCAAGTTATGCAACCTACGTATCCTCTCTCCTTCTTATATCAAGTTATGCAACCTACGTATCCTCTCTCCTTATTCTATATCAAGTTATGCATCCCACGTATCCACTCTCCTTATTCTATATCAAGTTATGCAACCCACGTATCCTCTCTCCTTATTCTATATCAAGTTATGCAACCTACGTATCCTCTCTCCTTATTGCTATATCAAGTTATGCAACCTACGTATCCTCTCTCCTTATTCTATATCAAGTTATGCAACCCACGTTATCCACTCTCCTTATTCGATATCAAGTTATGCAACCCACGTATCCTATCTCCTTATTCTATATCAAGTTATGCAACCTACGTATCCTCTCTCAGTATTCTATATCAACTTTATCAGCCTATCACAACGGCGGAAATAAACATTGAATACATTAGAGGTCATAAAAAGATCCATTTGTGCTCTTGTCGATCAATTTTGAAACATTCAAGCAAAAGGTGGTATTTTTTTTGTTTGCAGCAGGTAATTGCAAGCACGGTCAATTTCGTATTCATTTTGTAAACTCACGAACAATGAAGTTAACAGGCTGAAAAATGCGCAGGTCTTTCAGTCTAAGTTTTCTGTTTTTTTTTTTTCTTTAGCTTTTTATCTCTTGTTTTTTGTGATCACCCCGCCCCTCGTATTCGATGCATTAAAAACGTTGTTTCGGTTGTAGACGAGGCAGATCAGTGTCAAGATGTCTGTATATGTATATAGTTTTTGATATTCTTTATTTTTTTCATTGATTTTATTATAACAGGAACACTTACTGGCTGAAAGAGGGTAGGATTTTTATTTTTTTATTTTTCTTTTTTTTTTTTGCTTTGTACATGCTTTGCAATCGCCCACCTCTTGTTTGAGGCATCAAAAACCGCGAGGTTTCGTTTATAGACGAAGCAGACTTAGTCTCAGATGTCTGTTTAAATTTTAATTATTTG
>NC_061108.1:12029693-12037193 GCF_015104395.2 Macrobrachium nipponense
AACAGATTATCCTCTAATATTTAAAAAATATATAAAACTATCTTGAACAACTACCAAAAGGTGGTGACCATTATGTAGTCAGGTATAACTTCATGATATATGGTGATGAGGATTCTTATAGGCTAACTCTAAATGATTCCTCTTATTCAATTTCTAGTCACTGTTCCTGTAATAAGGGACTTAAATGAAGTTCTTAATGAAGATTTCCTCTCAAGATGTGACAATGCATCTGAGACTGATCCATGGATTTTTTTATGTTGTTAAACTGATCCTGTTCATTTGCAATGCAGCCCTGCCAAATAAGACCATTTTTGAGTATGTGAAGATCCTGCTTGTAAATAATTGTAATCAGACGAAAGTACCAGTAAACCCAAAATCATTAATCTGAAGAAAATTTTTTTTTTCTTTTTAAGATGCACCGTTGATCTTTCTTTAAGAATGACATTTATATAAAAAAATAATAGAAACAACTGTACTTTTCCAACATGAGTACAAAGTACTGGACTTCAATGTCCATATCTGTCTATTTGGTAATTTAAAAAACAGAAATCTAAAATTATACTGATTCTTATAATAATCCTGAGTCAGCAGATAGACCAGAAGGTCTGTGAAAAGGGTATATATATATATATATATATATATATATATATATATATATATATATATATATATATATATATATATATATATATATAGATATATATATACTATATATTATCATATATATATATTATATATATATATATATATATATATATATAGTTATATATATATATATATATATCTGGGTGTGTGTGTGTGTGTGTGTTAAAAAAGTGGCGTGGTAGAGGCTATGGAACTAAAATGCCCTCATAACGGAAGCTTCCTTCACTGGAGTCACATAAATAATTCAAAATGTGAATGTGTTATTAGGAATTTCTGTTTAATGAAGGGACTGTTAAGGACAACCTCTGTTAGGGTGAAAACCTCATTTTGTTAAAACCAATAATACCGTTGAATACCATCCTTACTCATCAGCAGAGATAATGTTCTTTCTCTACTCCATTCCGAAAAAATAAGCACGCAATTCCTGTAATGATTAATTGTTGGTAATGTATTCTCTTTGCCAGTATTTGACTTCTCATTCGACCAATATCCATCCACCCATTTCCATTTTCACTACTCCGAAGTTGGGAACTCTCAGTTTTATAGTCAGATAGCTTCCAGGGCAATTATGGGAATTATGAATAATGTTAATTGTCAACGCCTTTGAGCTGCATATTTAGCATCTGTGGATCTGGGAAAGAAACCATTGGAGACTTTGAATCTAATTTTGGATGAAAATGATTTTCTGAGATATTGTCAATACTTTTCTTTTTAAATGGCAAAAAAAAAAAAAAAAAAACAATTCTTCGTTCAATTTGTTATTCTATGCATTTTAAAAAGGAACATCTTGATTGTTATTATGATTTACTTTAGTTAATCCTACACCCCCTACATAAAAACATTGCAAATTATTTAAAAAATACTGGTAAGAATAATGAATTGTGTGATGTGCAAGTAGATTTATGTAGACAGGAACGAAATTTAATGTTAATGCTGTATCCTGTGTATCAAGAAGACAGTTGAAATAGTAAATCTAAAACGCCACACTTCTTCAACCAAAGTATGATTAGCAGAATGGAAATAACAAGTTCTCCGAAGTAAGAAGCTACTGATATCATACGCTGAATATAGCTCCTAATACTGTAAGTTTAAATTGGAAGAACGTGAATACTGATATTTTGAAAATCAGTTAAGGAATAGAAATAAAAAACAGTTGTTAACGCAGAAGCTATTGAACCTTCGAAAAGAGAGAGCAGAACGTATGATCAGATTTTAGCAGTGAGTACAAATAGCAAAGTTTATATCACGAATGTATTGGAACAATCTAGATGATGAACTACCAGCAAAATAAGGACTATTTTTTATTTAACGTGACCAGAATGTACAATTTTGTTTTGAACAGCAGGGCATTAATGGAGTGTTTACATCTTTTTTATATAATAGTAAAAACATTTTTGTAAAATAATAATATCCTGAAAGGACAGGGTCGATCTGATAAACTTGACCTTTCTAAATTGGGATAATTCCCAACCACACTTATTTTCTGTCACCCTTTTGATGTTTAATTTCTTAGATGTCATTTCCAGCGGAAATCCATCAAAGGAAATTAGCATTAAATATGTGAAGTGATAATCGCTGTGCAAATGCAATAACCCGTCACATGGAATGCAGCAAAATACCCGCTAATTTAACCAACTATTTCAAAGGAATTGCTGGGTTGTCAGGAATATAGGTGTTGCTAAGAGGATGACATTTGATGGTGGTAATACACACACACACACACACACACACACACACACACACACATATATATATATATATATATATATATATATATATATATATATATATATATTTATATAATATATATAGATATATATATATAATAATAGTATATATATATATATATATATATATATATTTATATATATATTATATATATATATATATATATAGATATATATATATATATATATAGATATATATATATATATATATATATATAAACACAGTATATATATATATATATATATAGATAATATGTATAGATTTATATACACACACACACACACACATATATATATATATATATATATATATATATATATATATATATATATATATATAATATATATAATATAGAAGATAGATAGATAGATAGATAGATAGATAATCAATCCATATTAGCTTTGCTTTGCTTTTATTAACCTCTTTTCGTCATGAGACTTCAATATACTTCTTTTAAAGCTCTTTTAATGAGTCGTTTTTATTGTTATATATTTAAAATTACAGCCATTTTTATTAGAACCTTTTAATTACTACACTATGACTGATTTTTTTTTATTATTAGTATCAGGATTCTTTTCCTATAAGACTTTCTTGTATTGCTACAATAACTGGAAGTTTTTCAATAGGAAGATTTTACTCTCTTGGTTTCATTCTCATCATTTATTCCCAATATTTGAAATATTCTTATGAGAAATGTTTTCATAATTTATTACAGTACGAAACGTTTCTAACGAAATATATAACACTCTCATTGTTTATAAAATCTGTGTCAGAAGTATGCACAACATTTCAGCTGTTGAAGGAATAAAATGCACAAAATTCGTGTCAGAAGTATGCAAAGAATTTCAGATTTTGAAGGAATAAAATGCACAAAATCTGTTTTAGAAGTATATATAGCATTTCATCTTTTAAAGAAATAAAATACACATTCTTATTCTGTTTTCTGGATCATATTTTATTTAATATTTTTCTTAGGGAATATTTACGAATTATATCTTTTATTCCATACATTAAATATTACAACAAGGATTATCTGCCTTTCTTACTCAACCAAATCCAGTCTGGAAAACTCGCGAGCCAGTCCTGGAATGATCAGCTGCTGGTACTTGTATGCTCTTGGCCAATATTTGAATTCCCATTTGACCACCGATCCATCGCAAATATTCCCATTCCTGCTGAAGTGGAACATTCATAGTCTTTGTCATAGTCTTTGAGGTCAGCCTCGATTACTTAGAAGATATGCGATGTATCACTATGCAGTAAATTTTTTTGAATGATGCGTCACATTTTACTATTCCAATATAATAATGAGGAAGGTAAGTTTCTACATATACGTACATGTGTATGTGTGTGTATGCATGCAGGTTCGCCACAAGGAGAATAAAATGAGAAAAGTAAGTGGAATTGTTGAAAATGTGTTGCAAATACATTAAATAGTCGGTACTTAGTTTTTTCATTCTTTCTTCATGTCTGTAAGGATATATATATATATATATATAATATATATCTATATATATATATAAATATATATATATATATATATATAAATATATATGTGTGTGTGTGTGTGTGTGTGTGTGTGTGTATGTTTGTGGGTGTATGTGTGCGTGCGTGCGTGCGTGCATGTGTGCGTGCGCGCGTCGGGGTTTTGCATGTATGTGTCATTTTTAGTAATAATTCCCAATAAAACAAAGTCCTTTTCTATCTTTATGGAGAATAATAGCAAGCCAATACCAAAAACATTTAATTTGAAAATAGACCTCAATTAATTTAAAGGTACTAGTGGGAGTAGTAATTGTTTATAAACATATCCACATCACTTTTCAATAGAAGGAGAAAGGATGATTACGTAAGCAGCTATAAATAAGTACTGACACTAAATTAACCTACTTCACAGAAGAAGGAGACGCCGGGTTGAACATCTTACGAAACAAGCCTACGCTTGATGTCCTTATGTAAACGGAATTCAAAGACTTGTTCAAACAACTTTATGGGCTTAGGACATGGAGGTTTCAAGACACACACACACACACACACACACACAACACATAATATATATATATATCTATATATATAGTATATATATATATTATATATGAGATATATATAGTAATATATATAGTATATATATATATATATATATATATATAAATCATATATAATATATATATACTATATATATAATATATATATATATATATATATATATATATATATATATACTATAGTATATACTACATATATATATACATATATATATAATATATCATATATATATATATCTATATATATATATATATAATATATATATATATATATATATATCATATATATATAGATTTTTAGTTATGAAGTCTCTCAAGATAGTTTTGAATTTTTTTTTAGCTCAGGTTGTGATTTTCAAGTGTCAAGATATTTTCTGGAATTTCAGGGTATTGTTGGAGATATTTTTTTTAATTTCAATTTTGAGTTATGAATCCCACAATGTTTTTGGAGTTTTTTTTAGTTCATGTTTGGATTTTGAAGTCTCAAGATATTTTTTGGAGTTTCAAGATGTTCTTGGAGATATTTTTTCAAGTCTAGTTTTGGGTTATGAAGTACCAAGATTTTTTTTTTATTTCAGGTTTGGATTATAAAATCTTCAATTATTTTTGCAAAAAGTTCCAAGCTATATTTGGGGATTTTTTTTATTTCAAGTTTGGATTAAGAAGTCTCAAGATATTTTTGTTGTTTTTTTTAGTTCAGGTTTTCAAAAATTGGAAGAGTGGTATTTCTCAGCTGAAAGGAAATACTAGACTCCATGAGGTGAGATATCTATCTATTCTATCTAACACAGATAATTTCTTACCCATTGATCATTATAAAAAATTTGTTATAATGCTAGAAATTAAAGTCATCACCGATGCTTTAATGAAGAGATAAAAAAATATTGACTACCAGAGATATGAATTAGCTGGGTCGCACATCTGTCATGCGTACTACTGTGCATTCTAGTTATCAACAGTGAATGATAAACCAGCCTGCATTATAATTTCCATTCACCAGATAGTCAGTAAAGAGATTGCTCCTTATAGGCATAACAGAATCTTTATTTCCCACAAGTAACAGGCAAATGAATATGAGGGTCATTCAAAGAGCTCAAAATTCCACCAAGAGAGTATCAAAGGAGTTTATAATATACTATCTATATATATATATCATATACTTATATAATATATATATATAATTATATATATAATATATAATTATATATAATATATTTATTTATATAATATATAATATATATATATATATATAACTAATATATATATATTTACTATATATAAAATATATAAATATATAATATATATATATATATTCTAGTCTATACACATAGTTAAAAAGTATATTTATATATATATTATATTATATATATATAGATCTATTATAATATATTTCTTATTGCACATTATCACCTTGTCTCTAAATACACATCCAGATGATGGATGATTTCATAATTGCTCTCAAAGTATTGACGACGCAAATGTGAACTGAAATGAGGAAGTAGAGAGAGAGAGAGAGAGAGAGAGAGAGAGAGAGAGAGAGAGAGAGGGCGGGGGGTGTCGTATCTCCCTAATGCAACCCTAATATCATCACATTACGATTTTGGGCTTACACCGGATGCGTTTTAATGTGATTTATCACGTAGCAGAAATTATTTTCTGCAAACATCCTAGATAAATTTTTCTCAGAGTCAAGATTACAGTTATTTTTGCTAGTATAACTATTCTAATCCATCCGTTGTGTAAATGCACTATTAATAAAACTCATTAAAAATGAATATCACTCTGTTTCTTATGGACTATTTTTCGTTTCTCTTTTCATATTCTATCAATTTATATTGTATTAAATCATTTGTATTGCAAAACTTGTTTAGCTATGAGCTGGTATGACACCAGTGACTAAGCAGTTAGGCATTCATTTTTAAATGACCAGTTATAGATAGGTCTTCTTACTATGAGATCAGTGAAACCTGTACTTATTTACAAAAAAAAAAAAAAAAAAGAAAAACAACTTAGAGCATATACTTATGCCATATATATGTTATTTAATCGATAGTGCCAACGAGCGTATTTTCAGTAAGAAATACTAGGGACCTATGAATATTTCTGGTATATTTTCAGTGATTTGTAGTTCTCTCTCTCTCTCTCTCTCTCTCTCTCTCTCTCTCTCTCTCTCTCTCTCCATTAGCACTTATAAAGAAATTTGGTTTGGTAGAATGTTTATTTGTTTGACTTTGTACAGGTTTTCTCATGATATTTTATTTTTTTAACCCTGCGTTGTTTTTCATTTTAAGAATTGTATTTTACGTTTGACAAAATGATGAAGACGATTTCACTTTCGCCATGCTCTTCGTGATAAGAAATCTCTTTAGGTTATGGAATTACTTGCAAATTGCAAGATATTCCATAATCAGCGCATGTTTTTGTAAGTTGCAATAACATACGCTGATCATAACTTCAGCCAGATACATAATAATAAAATAATAATTGTTTTATTTTTTTAACATCACAGTGTGAATGCTTCTCATTATCTGATAGAATTGAATAAAAAAAATTTTTTTTTTATCTTTTATTTATAAATTATAGAATTTAGGCCAAAGGGACGGAAATTGACAGTAAAAGGTTTGAAAGGCGTAACCAGAGGAAATTATCGCTGTTGTACGTTGAATCAACTGTTAGGAGAGGGTGGGAAGTAAGACTAAAGAAAGAGAATATGAACGGGGGTACAGTAAACGGAACGAAAGAGGTTGCAGCTAGGGGCCGAAGGCACGCTACAAAGAACCTCAAGTAATGCATACAGTGCACCGAAGGAGGTCGGGCATTGACGGGACTACCCTCCTACGTGTTCATTATCTGATAAAACAGAAAAAATATTACGAACGATTTCATAACAATTACAGCCGCCCTGAGGAGGAGGAGTAGGAGGAGGAGGAGGAGGAGGAGGAGGAGGAGGAGGAGGACACGAGTTAGTTACCTCCTCAAGTGAACTGTGAAATGAAACAGCAGCGAAGACAATATTGTCAGACGCGAGGATATCTTGCCCTTTGAAGATGAGCAGCCAATCTCCCGCTCACACATCCATTTC
>NC_061108.1:12042193-12069693 GCF_015104395.2 Macrobrachium nipponense
AACTGTTAGTTTTTCAGTTACTTAGTGAGAAAAAAATGAGAAAATATCTAATCTGTTAACTGTGCTAAAGGGAGGGAAGGATTTTATTGGAACTCAGCAGGGAGCGCACCCAGTATGACTTGCTTGTGTAATAAGACGAGTGTATTCCGAGATACCGATGCGGGTGTTGTGTTAATGCATATATCACTACCGCGTTTTACGAAGAATTTCGAGTTCCCATTATGGAGTGGTGAGTGTTAAAAACTATTGTTTATCAAAGGGAGAGGGTTTTTGTTTAAATATTTCAGAGTTATAGGATTGGTTCAAGAGGTCAACAATTTTCTTGTCTTTGCCCCATAGTGCTGAGTGTTTCTTTATTTGCACGTGTTTATAATAGACGTATTCGTCTTTGTTTTAAAACACATAAGAGTGTATTAAGATGTGTTTTTGCATGTGAACTATGCTTAGATAAGCATTATGGCTTAGAGACAGAGCGACCACAATTTTACGGGCTCAGCACATTGCAAGGGGAGTATGGCCTTCCTCGATTAAGGGGGGTATTGCGAGGGTACTACTGCCTCCCTAAGAGGGCATTGCGAGATGGGTACTAGTGTATACCTTGGGAGGGGGTCCTCAGACACTGTTCAAGGGGAGATGGGGGTGGTACTACTGTGTATGCCTCGGGCTGTTCTGTCGCTTGACTGAGGAGTTGTCCTCAGGGGGGAGAAACCTTTTTTTTTTGTTTTTTTTCTCATTGGGGGTGAACTCCTTTTTTTTCTTTGTGTTGGGGTATGGTTTACCCTTGACATTGGATGCTAAGATATCAGCTGATTGATTAGTTGATGAAGTGAAATGCCCTCGTAGAGTCTTTTTTTTGAGAAAAGATATTTTTCTTTCTTGGAGGAAGAGAAAAGGAAATAAAAAGAGATTTTTTCTTTTCCGTGAATGCGGGGGAAAAAGTAGTTAACATGCACGGGATGTGTTATATGTTTTCTTTGTACCTTGGAAGACACAAATATGAGGGGGATACACAGATTATTTTTTTATTGTGTTGGAGAAATTACTTTGAAATGCCGATGATTGGTGTTTTATCTGTGTTGTGTGGCAATGGTATTATGTCATGGTGTATGCTGGAGAAATTGTATGCCATAAGATTCAGCAATACTGGTGTAAGCTATTTTGAATTTCACCCTTACTTGAGATCTTTGCAAGAGAATTGTTGCTATGGAGAGTTATTATTAGTTGTTATTATTAATAATTATTATACTTGAGATGTGCCACGGGAGGTGGTTGCTTAAGTATAATTATCATTACGGGAGAATTGTTTTACGAGAGATTTGAGATATTTCATGGGAGATTATTTAATAATTATTACAGATAATTATTCATGGATAATTATTACAATGAATTAATGGGAGAAGTCCTTGTGTTAATTAATGTTGAGTTTTGTAACTTTGGTGGAGAATATTTCAGTGATTCACGGGGATGAGTTTTGCTGAATCTTGACTGATGAATCTGATTGAATCTTGGTGAATTGTGTGGAATCTTGCTGAATTTTGCTGAATTTTTTGCTGAATTTTTGGAGAATGGACAAGCATTAACATTAGTGATATTTTTGTACTGATACTGACGATGATTTTGATGATAGCAATTTTTTTGGTGATCTTGCTGATGATGATATTTCTGATACTGATTTTTTTATATACTAATACGTGGGCGTTTTAATGCTGTCAAGGGTGGTAAAATTCTTTTTCGAATATGGGAGGAGCTAACAACACATTATTTTTTTTGTTTTCCTTTTTTTTATGAGTTCAGCAGATAATTGCTTGACAATCTGGTGAGTTGATTTTTCTTTTCTTCTTTTTGGAAGTTAGCCATCGCTGACACAAGCTTTCTTTACCATGGGGTGAAATTTGAATTTGTTTTTTCTCTTCAAGTTAGTGTGAAAATATATCTCAGTTCGTGACCTTAGAGTCATTGTTCGGAACGTGTTTGTGTTTGCAGCTATTTGATGCATTTATAGAGAATATATGGGAGAATTTTTGCACGTTTTGAATGCACACGTAATGGCACTACATTTTTTCTCTGGATATTTGGTGTTCCAGAAATTGTGAGTTTTCTTGCACAATGCATTTGTTGTATTTGTGACAACTTTGTGAGAGATAGGAAACTTGGTTAAGTTTTCTAGTGACTTATGTCGTAGTACATATGGAGAAGTCTTTGCTGAGACACTTTGTATTTGGAGTTCTGTTATAATGAGTTGTGGCACATTGGTGATTTTTTCTAGAATTTTCTAGACAGTTTTATTTGCCGAGTTTTGCCTTTTTTTTTAGCAGTTATGCTAAACGGAGAGAGTTTTATAGTTTTGACTATAACATTGAGTTATTCTCTGGGAGAATTGGAGAGATAATTGAGATATATTATTTGGAGTTATAATTGGAGGTATATTATTTTGGAGTTATAATTTGAGATATAATATATTGGATATGTATTTTGGCCATATTTGAATATTTGCCAATGTGGTATGAGCTATGTTTAGCTTCAAATTACTTTGCAGCCATCTTTGTTGCAAATGGAGACACATATTTGGAGATTGTGGGGCAATATTTGTGAGTGTGTGAGTTAGTTGCCTTGCGTGCCAATTTTTTGGAGAAAATATATTTTTTGGAGCCTTGTTTTGTTCCACATGGAGTTATTGGGGAAATAGAGGTAAATATTTTGTATTTGCCGCAATAGAGGTGATTATTCTCTATTCTTGGAGTGGTGTTTTTTTTTTACTGACATGTGGCTATTGGAGAAATAAGAGAGAAATATAAGGGGGTGGTTATTAACCAAATGGAGGAAATATTTTATAACCAGAGTGGTGTATTATTAATATGGTGTCTCATAATGGAGTTGAAATTAATCTTTGGTGGTGGGGGTGACCCTTTTTGTGGTTATGATTTTTGAGTTTAATTTCTCTGGGAGTTTTTTTCGAGTCAAGAGAGATTTATTTCTGTAGTTCTTTCTCTTTGGTTTCGTGACTATTTAGAGAGAAGTGGCATTACTGCATTATGAGTCATTTGGAGATGTGTGCATTTTATGTTCACAAGTGTATATTTTGGAGGCATTATAATTTTGGGCAAAGTCATGTTGAGAGAATAAGTCTTTGAGACAATTTTTGAGCACATTAGTCATATCCTGGAGTTAATTCTGTGAAATGTGTCTGTTAGACGTTTTTTTTTTGAGAATCATGAGTTTCCAAACTTGTGTGTCTGACTAGACAATTCTTTATGCTGCTGTTAGAACATGCGTCCGCAGGCGATTTTTCTGCTGACAAGCGATGTGATGAGCCGTGTGCTGACTTTTTTCCTCTGAGGACGATCGATCAGAATTTTTGCAATATCTGGAAATGTTGACAATAGCATTTCACGAAAGCGCATGGTAAGAGTTTGCTTTCCGGCAAATTCCGTAACTTTACATGGAGCATTTCTTGGGAAAAACGTGGGAGTTATGCATATATACATGTATTATGTATTTTGTGATGTGAACTCTTCTTGTGATTATCCTTTTTTTTTTTATTTTATTTTTCTTCCTTTTCCTAGTGAGAGATGTAATTTGGGGATTGAGTTTAAATAGCATTTCTTTTTGGATGGGAGATGTAATTTTTTCAGGTTGTTACTTACGTAAAAGGGAGTTTGACATTAAAGTCTCATTGTAATTAATTATTGAGCGTAGTAAAGGGGTTTTTGCTGTTAAAAGTTGGAGATTTTTGCTGATTTTGTGGGTTGTTCAAATATCAGAGCTTGAGAGAACATTTTTTGGGTCGGGTGGGTGTGTTACGTGATTCTTTTTTTTCCTTGGGAGCTCATTACGATTTTTTTTTTCTTTTTTTTCTTTTTTCTTTTTGTGAGAACATTCGAGTTTGAAACTGTGAGTACAGAAGTCCGTGGAGTTGCTGTGATTTCTGAGTTGTGTGTGTGCTGATGTGTGAGTTGGGAGAATGAGTTGGAGAACTTGATGTTTTTTTTTCTTTGAAAGTTGTGATGATGGCTTATGATTAGTAATCATATTAAAGGGAGTTAATTGGGAGACGTTCAGTTAGTATTTCTTTGACTTTTTCTGAGATCATTGTTTGATAGAAGTAGTATGTGGGAGGGTTAATTTTCTTAGATTGACCAGTGACTTGACTGAACATACTAACACCAAAAGTCGTTTCCCGACGCCAGCAAGGCGTCCACCATCCGTGAGGATGCTGCCATTTTTGGTGATTACAAGAGTTTCCACGTGGGTGATCAAGAGAATTCTACAGCGTGTCTTTGGGGATTTGCAGAAGTCATGAGAAGTCTTCTACAATGAGGGAGGCATTCCGTCTTCCTACAGCTTCCTACAGTCTACTGTCTGTGCAGCTACTTGCAGACAAGCAAGGAGGGATATTCAAGAAATGCAGAAAATATGAGAGAAAATGCGGTCTAGTGTTATTGGGAGATATAAGAGTAACAGACTTTATTTTATAATGCCAGAGCGTGCAGTTTTACTTATATTTTATTTTAAGCCGGCCAGTGTTTGTGTTCTAAAGCAATTTTGCTAGGCAGGGGCTAGCATATGGGGTGGCCGAGCATCTGTAAGGCCTAGGGTTTTTGATTAATAATATTGTCCATGTGTTCCCTTTGACCTATGGAATGTGGAGAACAGTTGCAGAGGTAACGACCCGAGAGTAGCTGACAATGAAGATTCTAGGGGTGGCATGAGATAAAAATGCTTAGTTCAACAAGTCAATGCACGACAGTTTATGAACTCTTCTCAAAGTGCCTTTGAGAAACTGGATGCAGCTAGAACCGTGAGGCACTAGCGAACTGTGTGTTCGTATGTGCGTCGTGCGCCTCTTTCTGTTAAAGAGTGTCATACTCAAGACTATGGGAGGATTTTGACAGAGGGTCTTCAAGTCACAGGCAAGAATGCCGTGGCGTTCGCCGGGGAGTTTTTGTGACATGTGTTTTAGTGTCCGGCTGTTTGGGTGAGTGTGAGTTACTTTAGCCAAAGAGTGGCTTATTATCTGTTTGACATTTTTGTGATGATATCCAATATTTAGCCTCTGTCTGTTAAAACTTGTGTGTGTACTTACCGGGATGTGTTCTGTATCTTTGAAACAGACGGTTCTGGAATGCAGGGGGACAAAGAATTCCCAGAGGGGTGTAGACTTTTTGGTGACTAGACAACGTATGATTTAGTCGGGGTTTGGAGTTAGTCTGTAAGACTGGAATACCTTGATTGAGTGGTTTATTTATTCGTTGTTAATAAACGTTAATGTTTTGATGCGACTCTCTCATTTTCATTAACTGTTAGAATGGAGAGAGAGTGGAGAGAGAGAGAGAGGGATTGCGAGAGAGAGAGAGAGAGAGAGCTGTGTGTGTAATGTTGTGTGTTTGTTTGCCTTCCGTTCGTGTCACGCTTACCTTATGAATAATGGGGGGGAATCCCCCCATTAACACATATATATGATATATAATATAATATATATATATATATATATATATATATATATATATAAATATATAATATATATATGTGTGTGTGTGTGTGTGTGGTGAGAGGGAGGGGAGTAGGTCTGAAATTTTTCACAATTACGTCCAATGTCCAGACATATTCATTGGGTAAGACCCAATTACACCTTCCAGGGAAAATGAGAGGTCAATCAGAAAGAAAGTGAATTGACCACGTAAGAGTTGAAAAAAAAAAAAAAAAAGAAAAAAAATGTTCAAGTTGGTTGTTAATTCGGAAAGTCAGTCATAATTTCCTTATCCCTCAACCATTACAAGATATTTTGGCGATTTTGTGAGTTGTAAATAAGCTTTAATCCGCTTAGACCACACTGTGGCTCTTACGATTTTTTTACGATGAATAATCTATAGTAAGTATTGTAAACGTGCATGTAGTGAAAATTATACATTTTCATATTTCTGTATCTCGAAGGGTAACGACATCATAATATCTAAGGCATTTGCTTTTATTCAATCAATATGATTTTTGCCTTATATAATATGCTGATTTCCTCGTGTGGCACGTAATTAAGGGAATATAGTAGTCGTGTCTGTGACTAATTAACTCAGATCTCTCCAGAGATTTGAACATTAAGGGAATTGTGTCTGTATTTGTTATCACCCTTGTGTAGAGCGTATTTGTATAAAAAGAATCGTAAGAAACAATAATTATTCATTTGTTTATCATTATACAGAATCAGTTAAGTGTTACAGAGTTGTTATTGAGCTCTGTTCTTCATATTCAAATCACATCGAGGTTATACGCACTATATTTTGGCTGAAACTGAAATCAACAGATCTTCGCACTGATATTTGAGATCTGTATTTGCAACTCATGGATATGTATAATCTCGTATTAGTTTCACACTTGAAATTATTACAACGTACAAAAAAGGCGTGATCCGACCTCCAGCTTACTTGGGGAGCATGCTTAAATCTACGGTCGAATAGAGCGTTGTTGTACCAACGAAAATTAAACTAAATATGTTATATTTTATTAGATATAATTTTCTGTAATATTTAATTGTACATTATTTATTTTTATTTTTATCGTAATAAATAAATCATAAATATCATATCCTAAAATTCCTGTATCTTTGACTTGAGGCGAAACACATTTTCAGTCCTTTTCCATAGGGCTTTCCTACCCCCTCCCCCAACAAGAACAACAACAACAAGAAAACAACGAAGTAGTGTGTATGCTTACTCCCCGAGTAAGCGATAAGCAGCCGAAGATAATCTATTGATAATGAAATTAGCTTACCTAAGGAATAACTTTTTGTTTTTTTTTATGACGATAAGCCCTCCTACCCTGACCTGAATTCGAACCTCTACTAATTGGGGTTAGAAGTAGGGTAACTGAAGCCATAATTATCATTCCGTCAAAGGAGCTCATGTACTTGCTAGCATAAAGTAGGTATATTTATATCTGTTGAGTACCATAGGATATTCTCAGGATAAAGCTGTTTCCATATTAACGTTTTGTTTGTTTCCAACGACTACAGTCTAGAAAAAAAGTCAAGTATATCTTAGTTTAACCAGACCACTGAGCTGATAAACAACTCTCCCAGGGCTGGCCCGAAGGATTTGATATTTTTACGTGGCTAGGAACTAATTGGTTACCTAGCAACGGGATCTACAGCTTATTGTGGGATCCGAAACACATTACGTCGAGAAATGAATTTCTAATCACCAGTCAAAAAAATTCCTTTTCCTTTATAGATTCTATGTTTGGCAATACTGCGGGGTGGAATCGAACTCGGGAACTACCGACGTCGGTAGTGAGGCGGAAAGCGACGTAAACCAACTTCCACTTGTCAACGAGGAATTCTGCCAGTATAGAACCCAAGTAATTTTGATGGTCAATGGGGAGTTTGGTTTACCATTTCTATATGGGTGGTCCTCGTTAATGGACTAGGAATATGTACACCATCGTTCAAGTCCCTATTCTCTAACTTTGTTAATCGCATGTACACATTCTTACTGATCCAAGCAAAGGGTCTTCTATTCTACTTCTTAGTCAGGACATGAGCAGATATTTTGTAAAATTTTTATTGGGTTTAAGTTATTTCCAAGGTAAAAAATACTTAGATATGAATCAGTTACGTTTATGGTTTTATGCATGCTGCATGCATAACATAACATAAAGCATATACACACACACGTACCGCCACGCGCCCACGCCCTATATATCCATACTAACATACTAACACCACACACACTGTATATCTATATCGTTATATATATATATATATAACTATATATATTCTAATATATATATAATAATATGATATAATGTAAATATATATATATATACAACACACTACATCTTAGGGGTAATAAGGAAACTTAATACCCATTATTTCCCTAAAATTTCTAAGATATTGCAGAGGAGCTTACGATTTCCCCACTGCAGGTAAATCTATTTCAGCTCCAGTAAATATATCCCATCCCCAGCAATAAATCTGTATTGAGATCCGATAAAGTTTTTATGCTTCGTTGTGATTACCCCATTTGTCTCCAAACAACCACTAGTTTTTCTGTTTCCAGCGTGGATAATTGAAAATCCTTCAAATTGCAATTCAAATTTGTCAAATTGGTTTTTTGGGATTCTCGGGACAGACCCGCTGTGAAAAGATGATACTTGATTTTAAGCGCTTTGAAGGTTAAAAATCTTATGGGTGCAGTTGATGTATTAATCTATATCTATATATATATATTATCTATTCTAATATATGATAACTATATATTATATCATAAGTATATATCTATTTCTATAAATAAATAAACTAAATATTATATATTATATATAAATCTATATATATCTAGATCTATAATATATATCTAAAAAGAATTGTATATATATCTATAACATATAATATAATATATATTATATTTATATATATTATACTATCTATAGGTATATATATCTAATTATCTATAATATATTAGTTATCTATTATCTTATATCTATATTATTCATTATATTATATTGACTTCTGATATATATATTATATTATAGTTTCTATATCTATAAGTGTCTCTATATATATATATATATATATGTATATACTATCATTATATATATGATATTCTACATATTATATATCTATAATCTTATTATATCTATATAGGTTATATATATATACATAATTATATTCTCTATCTAATTCTCTTATCTATAATTATCTATATATATGTAATAATTATATTACATCTATTATTTATATATAGTATATATATTGTAGTATATCTATATTAGATATATATATATATATTATATATAATCTTCTATATCTACATATGATTATAATTAATCTATTATATAATATATATATATATCGATAATCTAATATCTAATATATTAATATATAGATATCGATTGATATATCTATAATATATATATCTATATCTATATATACATATATCTATCTCTGTCTCTCTATTCTCATTCATATATACCGAGAGAGAGCCGAGAGACGATCGCGCGCGCGAAGCAGAGAGAGAGAGAGAGGCGAGAGAGAGATGAGAGAGAGAGAGAGAGTATTGATCGAATTTTTTGACCGTCCATAATCCGTCCTGAAAATAAACTCGATAGTTATTCGCAACCCTATTACGGTGCATATGCATTTATTCATCGTTGGCGCCAAAGTTGGATCCTAAGGTCCCTTAGGTCGTATGTATATAGTATAATATATATATATACTATATTATAATATATAACTAATATTATATATCTATAATATATTATCTATAATATATATTTATAGTGTTTGTGTGTGTGTGTGTGTGGTTGTGTGGTGTATTGCCATACTAAGCCACCCACCTCCAAATAAGTTTTTACCCGCATTATAGGACTAGGGTTGACGATTTACCGAAGACTGATGATACAACCTATTATTATTGTTGGAATTGAATTGTTTGGCCTCTACTTAGTACAACTCGCCGTATATGACCAGGAGCTGAAATCAAACTTTATTATTATTTTATTTTATTATTATTATTTATTATTATTGATTCAATTTTATTTGTTCTTGATTGGTTTCTAAAGGGTCCCAACAATAATTCCAAGTGGTAAAAAGTCCGTGTATAATTTTGAAGACTTTTATCAGAAAGCTTTCGAACCCTTCCCCTGGTGTTCATCTTGAGTCCAAATTGAGCAATAAGTTACAACCAAGTACAGGAGGTAAATCTAAAAAAACAAGATGGTTCGTTTTGAAGGCTCGTTGACCGACGGGTCGTTTTTTTTTAATTTGATTTACCTCTGTACTTTTGTTGTAAACTTATTGTTCAATTTGGAACTGAAGAAACTGAACCCAGGGAAGGGTTCGAAAGGCTTTCTGTAAAGTCCTTCAAAAGATTATGACAGGGACTTTTTACACTTTGTATTATTTTGGGACCCTTTAGAACATTATATGATACTTCTACGTGATAGGGAGAAGTTTTTCCCTACTATTTGATTATTTTTTATTATTAGTAGTTATTATCAGTTCCTCTGAGAAGCGAAACCCATTCTATCGTGGTGAAATTAAAATATTTCGGCTACATCATTTCAATACGAAATAATTCGAGGCCAAGTTGAAAGGTGGTAATTTCTGTGTGAACAGCCCCATAAGATCTTAAACGAATCTTACGCGCTCCGTTACTGATGCAAATTCCCTTATTATCGTATCCCTCAATCATTGATTCAAAACTGTGGGAGATTAATCGGTTGATATAAACAGATTGGGTCAATTGAATTTTTTCCCGGGTATGAACATGTTGTTAACCTCTCTTCTCTCTCTCGTTCTCCTTCTCTTTCTCTCTCTTCTCTCTCTCTCTCTCTCTGCAGCCAAAACAAGAATAAATCAACGAAGAACCCTGTTAAGGCACTGATCCGTAGAAAATAACTGCAAAGCTACGAATTAAGGAGGTCCGTTACGTTTGATGAAAATAAAGGAATAGAATGAACGGATGCTTTATCGGCGAACTTCATTGATTTCACAATGATTGAGATGTTTACTTCCATACCCATAATTAGATTTTTTGACCTGAAACCTTTAAAAAAAAAAGAAAAAAAAATTAAAAAAAAAAAAAACAAATGGCTTTCTTGAATGGCCTGATATAATTATGCTTAACAATATTCGAGGCCCTTTTTGTTTAAAAGGTAAATTTTTTTTCCTAATTCTTGGAAAAAAACAAATTCCAAAATCTTTTTACAGGCGATCTAACACCTAATTCACCAAGAAAACACGTTTAATTTGTTTCCTGTTATGACAGTTTTGTTTTGAAGGAGGAGTCCTTCAGTTAGAAAATACGTTGCTCGCGTTAAATGAGTAATTTTAGCTTGCCTTTGGTGAATTTTAGGAAGTACCCACTGAAGAAAATCTGCATACTTTTTTCCAGTTATTCTAAAGACATTACCCCAATTTCCGCCAAGCTTTCCTTGAAGAGTTGTTTTTATGTATTTTGGGGTTTGAGTGACACCCACTGAGATTAGGATCTAACACAAGGGAACTAATAAACTATCCCACCTACGCAATCGTTTTAAAACTTTAAAAGCGATAATTTAATGATGACTAAAAAAAATTAAATAGTATTAAATAACCTATATATCTATTATGTTAATGTATATCTATATATTATAGATATAAGTATATATATAATATATATTATCTTATATATCTATAATAATATAAGCAAACCAGATATTTTTCGTATATATAATTTTTGTTATAGATTAATCTATGTATAATATCTAGATCTTACTATATAATCTATCTATATCTCTATATCTCTAAGATATATTAATATATATATATTATCTATTATGTCTATATCAATATCGGTCTGTTATCGATGTCCTCTTACTCTCATTACTATTATAATTATATATATATCTATCTAGTCGTGAATATATTATTAATATGAAACCTATCGTATATAAATCTATAATCATCTACTCGATATCTATTTGTCTATCTATCTCTCTCTATATCTATCATCTCTATATATCTCAATGCTGTATATATATATATACCTAAATCTGTCTTACATCTATCTATATCTCTATTATCCTCTTCTCTTAATATCGCTATTCTATAGTCAGATCTTTCTATATGTATCTCTACTATATTGGATATCTCTCGTAATATCTCTCCTATAATCTATCTATATATCTCTATACCTATCTTCTCTTATAATTTATTGCCTTAAATATTAATATTATATTATCTGTTATATCATATATTCTATATCTATTATTCTCTATTATAGCTATCTTACTACCATATCTATCTCTGTCTTAATACAATATACTATTCATCTTCTACTATATAATATCTTCTAATATCTCTATATCTATATCTTTATATATCTTATCTATATCTATCGTACTTTTGTATAATAATATTTTGTTTCTATATCATATATCTATCTATTTATATCTCTTATAATCTATCCTGTCTATCATATGTCTATTTAGGTCTATATATCCTAAATAAATCACAATAATACAATATATAGATATTATATATATATCTCTATTCTAATTATATATCTATATAATATATATCCTCATAATCTATAATACTACTCTCCTATGTATTATTCTATATATCTATCATCGAATTATATATTAGATATCTAATACTCTATCTCTTATATTATATATCTAATATAATTATCTTTTGTCTATATATGTATAATCTCATATTCTATTTATACTGTATCTATCTAGTTTATTATATATACTCTATTCGGAATTGTCTCTTATATAATCTCTTATATACTATATTATCTATGCTATAATATCTTCGTCATCATATTTAGTCTATCTTTTAATATCTCGTAAAATCTCTCTACTCTCTCTCCATTCACTATATATATCTATCGGTATATCTCTATATAGATCGATTAGATTGATTAATTAAGATTTTTACGATTTTGGTGTTGTTGAGTCCTTCACGAACGCAGTCCCTCCTCTAAACATTCCTTGTTTCCTTTAACATCCCTTTTAGTTTTTTGTTTTCCGTCACTTTGATGGCGTTGAATCCTGATGTGGAACGCCGAATGAATGAATAAAGACGCGTAGAAAAAGGCAATTCTCGTTTGGCCTGATACCTTTCTTCCTTTGCATTATACATCTGTTCGGAAATTCAACAATACTTTTGTCATAAAGCCTTAGAAAATACGTGCATTTACCAACATGGCGTACCACACGCAATGCGATCAGCCAGATTTTTCGGTTCAATAAAGTCCTTTTTGTACCTTAATGGTTTTTTTCCAGATACTACATAATTTTTCGCTGTTATAGGTTTCGATATTTCTTACGTATATTGAAATCGAAACGTTCCACGGTGAATGGGTGAAATGACGAAAACATATAAGCATGGAAAAAACAAGTTGATGAGTTTTGTCCATGGTGAAGTTTTAATATTCGATGGTAACCATTTTGAATTAATGATATTGCCTTAAACTAAGTATAGCAAGCACTAACTTTTCCATTCCCTTTCAAATCAATGGCATTCTTCTTCAGCTTCCATGTGTTATCTTCATGTAGGATTTTTGTGACAAAGAAGTGAAGGTGATTAACCAATTGGATTCATCGCAGCAACATTCCATCACGTATTTATATCCCAAAACAATTCAAACTGGGTCATCTCTAATATTTTTATTTCAGAACAATATTTGTTACTGGATGGCTCAGTTTCTCATATGTGTCTGGTGTATCTTCTCCTGGGGAAATTAGAAACTAGAGGCGAATAAATGCCGATTAATTCCAAACTCCTAAACAGGAAGATTCTCATGCTATACTAAACAATGAAGTTCTTCATTTAAGATTCATGTTTCTTTTTGGTTTATGTATCTAATTTCTTTCCCTTTTGGTAGCGTTTTTTTATGTTTTTTTGTAAGGTTAGGGATCATAGCAAATACCCAAATAAAGATAGTTAGTTAACTTAAAATACAAAACTAAGGAAGGTAGGTGCCAAATAAACACGGATAAAAGAGAGAAAGACATTACAGGGTATAAGCAATTGCTCCAACAATAGTAAAACAGATCAACGTCCATTATATGGTCCAATGTTGTGAGAGAGGAGGAGAGAAGGAAGAAGAGAGGAGAGAGAGAGAGAGGAGAGATTGCGATGACTATGGAATCTACATATCAACGAGGAGGATACCAAATCAAGCAAGTGGTCCAAAGTTTGATTCAAACCGTTGTAAGAATTGAAGAGAGAGAGCTGAGGAGAGAGATAGAGGAGAGAGAGAGGAGAGAGAAGCGAAAATGTCCCCCCAAGAGAATTTTCCCCCATTCCACATTTGTTATTATTTGTTTACTGTTGTGCCCGGGCCAAGAGCCATTTTATAATCGGGTGAAGATGAAGAGCCGCTCATATCCTGGAAAGACCCTGAAAAAAAAAATTTGCCCCAGCCTGAACTCGCATGGGTAAGTTGTTTTTGGGTCTCATCTTGCATTCCGTGCCTCCGCGTTTCTTTTTTATGTCGCAATTTTGCCCAGCGGGAACGAACTGCTAATAATTCCCGCTCTTGAGTAATTACAACCTTTGTTCCTTTCATATTCCTGAGTGCATTGATGATAATTCCACATTTCCAGCTTAAGTAGCTCGGCTTATGATTTTTCCAGGTTGTAAGGTCGTTTGTGCATCAAATAAAAGGTAGGATTTGTGTGTTATGAATTTTATGAACTAGAGTAAGTGCATTTTGACCTCCTTGGGGTCAGGTCCCCCTCCCCTCCCCCCTTTTTTTATTTTTCTTATTTTTTTTTTTTTTTTTTTTTTTACTTTTTTGTTTTTGAGACTACTGAGATTACAGTGGCCTCATCAATTTTTATGATTATCGCGAATCCTCTTTTCTTCCATCATCCAACAACAATATTGCAAGAAAAACACAAATAAATAAATAAACTGTATTGCTATATATTAGTCTAATATAATTATATATATTTCTCTTGATAGTATATATATATTCTATATTATATTATATAGGTATAGATATATAATATATATTCTATAATATATCTATATACTTTAGAGGCATCACCACCAGACTAATAATAATAAGTTATATGAAGATTTGTGCCAAGCTTTTTTATTTCTTTCAAACAAATGTTCATTGCGTATGATCTCGTCAATTCGAAATTGATGCATGAACATCTGGCTGGCGGCTATCCCGAGGCACTGTAATTTTGGCACCCTGGCACAGAGTTTTGAGAAATCGTTGCTCTAGAAAATGTATCCCCTACCTCTTTTTATTCGGCATTTAGTTTAATTAAGGTACTTCTTGGCTAGAACTTGGTGGACTCGTCCAAACATAGTCAAAAATAGACATTGTGCAAGTGATTACTGAATTGCATATCTCACGGCTCCAGGTCCTACAATAGGTAATATGGTGATTAATGGAAACTTTGCTGAAACGTTTTGAACCATTATCCGTAAATAACCACTGACACTTACTTCCGTTGGGGAAAGTAAGTTATTTTTTCATTGTTAAAATAACCATTTGATTTTTACCACACCAAAAAGTATTATCTGGGAGAGCTACTCCTTTTCCTTTAAAACGAAATTAGTTTTTGCTGTTGAGTACTTGTTTTTTTAATAAAAAAAATTAAAAAACCACACCTTGAGTTACACAGAAATGGAACGATGTAACTTTTATTTTTCTTTTTTCAAAACAACCTTAAATTCAAATTGCTTTTTTTGTGTAAAAGGTACAAAAAGCAAAAACTTTCGAAACCATTCTGGAACGGGGTTGGGGTTTTCCTCATCAGGTGTTTACCAAAAAAGACTGATGAGGTAACACAGTTCACAGGTGTTCGAAGCTTTTTTGGCTGTTTTGTTCTTGCATAGTTAATACAGTTTTTGCTATTATAAGTTGTGGATTTTTTATTTGCAAGCAAACCTGATTGTAACTACATTGTGAATTTCTCAGCAATACAAGAATCCTGAATGAGGTCAGGCAAGCAAACAATTGCATGTATTGTAAAGCTGCATTTCATCGTTGTGGTTCGCTTCAACTTTTATGCAAATGATTCAATAAATCCTGGCATACCCTAAAAGGTTTCCTTGCTCTACTGAATAATCTAAACAGCCGTTTAAAGATTTTAAGTATTTAAATTTTTTATTGGTTGAACGTTTTATCCTAACAGCTCTTACAGGCGTGAACAAACAATCCAGCGAATGTATGCGTATAAACTTTTTACTTATTTATTTATTTATTTCTGCAATATTGTTGGATGATGAAGAAGGAGGAGTCGCGATAATGATAAAAGATTGAGAACCACTGTAATCTCAGAGTCAAAAAAGTAACAAAAATAATAAATAAAATAAAAAAGGGGGTTGGGGACCTGACCCCAAGAGTCAAAATGCACTTACTCTAGTTCATAATTCATAAACATTTAAATCCTACCTTTTATTTATGACAAACTGACCTTTAACATGAAAATCATAGCCGACTTACTTAACCTGGAAGTGAATTACTCATACCTGTTTTTATTTGCACTATTGGTAGCTTACTTTGGTCTTCTTTAATCATATATATTTGCTTTTTTTTGGAAGTTAAGAATATAGTGAGACCAATACGCTGGATTAAGGAATATAACAGTAAATACTGTGCATATGATCTAGACTGATTCTGATGTACAGTACTTCCTTAAAGTCCAATAATTCAAAGTAGGTTTTCGGTTAAGAATATAGTAAGACAAATACGCTGGATTTTAAAAGAATATAACAATAGATAGCTTGTATGTGATGGAGACTAATTCTGATTTACAGTAGTTTTTTAAAGTCCAATGATTCAAATTAGGTCACCAATGGAAATAGCAGAAAAAGAGGGTAACAACTTAGAAGTATTAATGCAGTCCTTGATATATAAACGCGTAAGTGCTTGCCATACAAGGATAAGATAAAAAAAAAAGTTAAGAACTTTTGACATAAGCTAAAACATAACCGACCGATGCCATTAGAGTCTATCCTCATCAGAAACCTAAACCTTCATACAAGTACAAAAGCAGTCCTTGATATATAAACGCGCCTGACATGATTTAAGAATATAAAAAATACGACCTTAGAATCTACCTGCATCAGAAACCTAAACCGTCATTTCAGTCTTAGGAATGGTGGAAATGGTGAAAATGGTGGTATTCGTCCGTCGTGGTGTTGGTATAGCTGTGTACACCAACTCAGAAGACACGGGTTCAAATCCTACCATTTTCTTACCAGTATACTTATTCTCACCCGCAGTTTAAGTCAACATCGAAGTGAACACTTAAGTTCAACTTATGCCATTTCCACCTCTGCGCATATTGCCTTTTACGAGCAAACGAATTTAGAGTATATTAAAACGTTAATATTTACATAGCAACGCAGAAGTACTGAATATTTATTCTAAAAGCTAAGTATCGTGGCAATAAAATATTCTCATTATATACGAATTGCATAAATAACATTCCTATATTACGGAATGATAACAGTGAAATTTTAGCCTTAATTGGATTTCCCCTGGCAATAGTAAAATGGAATCTTTCTATCTCCTCATCAATATGCATCAGACATGTCATCCGAGCAACGAAAAATGTCAAAAGCCATTTGACTGTGCACCTTTATCTCCACACTGGCTGCAAGTTACACGGTAGAGGGTCAATTGATATGAATATTAATTGGGAAAACTATGACCTGCGATGTACAAAAGATTAATTCGTTCAGTCTCAATTTCTCATCCTAAAGCATAACAGCCTCCAATTAAGTACTTATAGACTTTTTGATTTCTCTTTTGCAATGTGAATAAAATCATTATAATTGCCAATGTTGCATAGCATCGTTACCCATTACATAAGGATCTGTCTGTACAGATATTTATTTAAAAATCTTTCCTAAGACCAAACATTATAATAAAATGAATATATTTTCGATTTACATGAAAGAAATGTGCAAGAAACGCTACTTTTAACTGAAGTAGAGGAAATATTCACGTAAAAAAGATCTTACCTCTGTCTCAAAAAATACTGCAAGTTCAGAATATTGCAGTACTTTTATGCATAACACACTTGAGGGAAAAAATCATGGAGAAGAAATTTTGGATGCTAATACCACCGACTCTCTTCATTTTGTTAACAAACAAGAGAATTGAACTATTTTCCCAGGATAACGATCTGTGACTAATTGCTACTTGGGCAGAGCTTGGGCTCGGAGCTATAAACCGCCTTGGCCGTAAAACAACTGAAAAATGCCAAATGACTCAAGGGAGAAGGTTAAGATGATCATTTACTTTTTATACCTGGCGTTTTGCAATGCAAACTGGCGCCGTACATTCGCTTTCAAGATTCCAGACGTGTGACGATATGGGACTTTGTACGTATGAATATATTATTATTATTATTATTATTATTATTATTATTATTATTATTATTATTATTATTATTATTATTATTATTATTATTATTATTATTATTATTATTATTATTATTATTATTATTATTATTATTATTATTATTATTATTATTATTATTATTATTATTATTATTATATGAAGGTAGGAGACCCTCTCTCAAACATGTTTTGTTAAAGAGGATGGCACCATCATTAGAACTGATTTTATCTATGGTCTTTTCAATTCTTATTATCATTCTCTTCTCATCAGGGCTTATATTTGCTAATAGCTGGCCGATGTTCATATCTTGGTTAAAGAAATGTCTTCCAACAATATTAATTTATTGATATAATAACTAAAGTTAACAAATCTTGGACAACGTCCAGACTAAGATTTGTTAACTTTAGTTATATCATAAATTAGTATTGTTGGAAGACATTTCTTTAACCAAGATATGAACATCGGCCAGCTATTAGCAAATATAAGCTCTGATGAGAAGAGAATAATAAGAAGAATTGAAAAGACTATATATAAATCAATTCTATGATGCTGCCATCCTCTTTAACAAACATATTATTATTATTATTATTATTATTATTATTATTATTATTATTATTATTATTATTATTATTTATTTGGACGTAAGGAGATTGATATGACGTTCATTGTGCTTAAATATTCTAGTTCATCATTTATAGGCTCTCGGAAAAAGTACATATCTTAGTAAAGTTCTTTAACACAGCATTTTATTCATAATTATCAATGAATACGAGATGCTCACGTGTAAACTAATATATACTACACACACACACACACACACCCATATATATATATATTATATATATATATATATATATATATATATATATATATATATATATATATATATATATATATATATAGTGTGTGTGTGTCCGCGCTTGTGCGTGCATCGCGCGAACGCGGGTGTTTTAAGTATGTTTTTTGAAGAACAGTTCCATGAATATCAAACTCTATCTCCCAGAAACCAACCATGCTTTACAATGAACTTGACTATCACGGATGAATATTTTACCTCTGCCAGCAGCGAGAGTCAGAGGACATATCAGCAGAGAGAGAGAGAGAGAGAGAGAGAGAGAGAGAGAGAGAGAGAGAGAGAGAGAGAGGCGGTGCCAAAATGATTTTGAGTATGTCAGTAGATAAAAAGGATGTCCTTAAGTTATTATCTAATAAACTATTTTGAAATGACGAAATAGAAGTGCAATGGTTTTAAAAGCACGAAAAAAAAAGAGCTGGAATACCTGTATTAATATTTTTTTTTTTGAAAAATATAAAAGGAGAACGAAGTAAATCGAGACAAATAAAAATTACCTCAAGTTAAATATACTTCCGGTTATTTGTCAAGAGGGGGAAGATCGTTCGTTTGTCAAATTAAACCATCGTGAAGGCAATGTTGTTGGACACAAAGACACCTTCCATTAGAACCTGAGCAACCAATCTTCCACTTGTACGTCTATTGGACGCCCGACTCTGCCCTCCTACCGAATCCAGGTATATATTGGACTGTCCAGGAGGATAATCACAGCTAGATTATTGTAGGCGACAGAGCTGCGACGAAATCCACCAGGAATGTATTTCCCCTCTATTTTTTTTCCGATTTTTTCATGTTTGTTTTATTTATGAAAATGTTATAAATAATATCCACAATTATATATAAAAATATATTTCTAAACAATTGTGGATATTATTTAAACATTTTGTTTTCACGGAATTGTGAATTTCTTAAAATATGAAAATGTTGTTAATAACTTGCTAGTTACTACTACACTCGGCAAGGTTTATCATTATTTGTTGGTTAAGTTTTTTTTCCTCCAGCCATAACTAATTGTGGAATGATCTCACTGATGAAGATTTTCAAACTTGGTTCATTGTTTTCGTTGTTGAGCAGCCTTCCTTTCTTGTTTATTTTTTCTTAGTCATTTCCTTTTCCTTTTATCAGCTTTCCCTGAGCTTACTAAACTTGCATATGTAGGGACCTGCAGGTTCACACACACACACACACACACACAGTCAGTGTTAGCAAGGTTTCGTTTCGTCCTTTAATCCGACCAGATACTGTTTACTAAATCCGTATGAATGTTTCAGAAAGAATCTTTTGGTCCATGTGATGACTTGCAGAGATATAAGTACAGTGCCGAGCCTTTGATAAAGACACAGACTTATGAAACAGCTGTCGGGATAAAAATAATAAAATGAAGAACATCTCGGATCATTTTCCACCATGAAGTGTTTCTCGAAAAAAAAAACTGAGATACTACGTTGGTTCCCATGCGAGTTTAATCTTGTTTGGGTTCACAGTTTTCTTCATTTGGCTCTTTATGGTTTTTATATTTGTTACTACAGTTACATGTTGTACATTATATATATATACTATATATATATATATATATATATATATATATATATATATATATATATATATATAATATATATAGTATATATGTACATATATATATAAAATCTATATACCTATATATATATATATATATATATATTATATATATATATATATATATACTATATATATATAATATATAGTATATATATACATATATATATATATATATATCTATATATATATATATATCTATATATATATATATATATATATATCTTTATATTTATCTATATATATATATATATATATATTCTATTATTTATATATATATATATATAATATATATATATATATATATATATATTATATATATATCTATATATAACCATATATATATAAGTAATATATATATACAATGACGGGTTTTAATATCCTTGGTTCAATAATTCTTGCACGTAATTCCACAATGATATATTTATTTATTTATTTGTTTATATACATACATAATACATGTATAGTGCATAAATAGATAGCTAGATAGATAAAGAGAGGCATAGCGCGCTATTTAAAAAAATTCTGAATAGACAATAACACTCTCAGGTATCGATACGGTATATTTAAAACCTCTTTGTGTCTATCGCCCTTTCTTGACGATTCCACGATGACGCGTTTCATATAAAAAAATCTTGCTTACATTAATGAACATTTTCCTTTCCTCGTCCTCTAAATTCTCTGTTCCCCCTCTCAGTCGTTTCCTTCAATATAGCTTCTCCCTACACTGTATGACCCATTTATGCCCTGTCTTCGAGTCATGTTCGCTCTCTCTGCTGTCTCTCCCTGGCACTCATTTGAATTCTTGCCTGTGTGGAAGGTCTCTCTCTCTTGTTTGACCTAAAGCGTATATATTTTCAGCTTGTTTTTTTTTATTAACAACCGATAGCAGTTTCTTGTGTAAGCAAAGTGGGAAATAATTAAAAAGGTG
The DNA here is from genome assembly GCF_015104395.2 of Macrobrachium nipponense. Lineage (NCBI taxonomy): Eukaryota > Metazoa > Arthropoda > Malacostraca > Decapoda > Palaemonidae > Macrobrachium > Macrobrachium nipponense. The sequence continues at coordinate 12,063,414 of NC_061108.1, forward strand.
GACTTAATTATTTACCAATAAGCTCAATAATATTCACTATCATTTTCAAAAATCAAAGGTCTTATGGAATAACCTGTACCACTGGAAGATAATTATATCTATTTTTGACATGAACCCCACTTTATATTTTATATTTAGGTGTAAGGAACACAAATTGTTTTTTTTTTTTTATGAATTTAGAAATAGTTATTGGCTATCTATTAAGAGTATAAGGAATCCAGGAAGAACTGCTTTACAAAACTTTAAAACACACCTATATACACACATACAAATGTATATATGTACATATATATGTACGTATACATATGCCTATACAAATGAATTAGAGACAACAGAAGTGCAGTATATTTCGTATTGCACGGCTACCAACTCCGAACAAGAGTTCTTTTGGATGAACTCGAGGCGGTTGTTTGTATAAGAAGGAATTGTCGAGTCAGAGATCATTTTGAGAGGCTTTGATTACTGGACTCCATGACAACTGGGATAAAATAGTGCTCTTATGCTTTTCAATTGAAATATGTCATGTAGACGTACTACGATGGACAATATGTAATGCAATCTATGTTTTATTGTATGATTCAAATTTACATAGTTTCATGGTACACATACACACACACACACACACACACACACACACACACACACACACACACATATATATATATATATATATATATATATATATATATATATATCTATACATATAAATATATATATATATATATATATATATATATATATATATATATCCTATATATATATATATATATATATATATATATATATATATATATATATATATATATATATATATGTGTGTGTGTGTGTGTGTGTGTGTGTGTGTTTGTGTGTGTTTTGACATCCGACATGTGATGACCGGTTTGAAATATCCAATTCAATCATTCTTGCACGTAATTACCGAGTGATTACTGATATTAGTACAACGATGTATTAAATATGACAGTACGCATACATTAGCGATTTCACACGTCACCAGACGAATTTCCCTGACTCATTGAATTGGAATGTCGAAATTAGACCTCAGGATATGTTTGTTATCAATTAGAACTGGAATCATTTATATGATAGATGCTTTAGCTCTCTCTCTCTCTCTCTCCTCTCTCTCTCTCTCTCTCTCTCTCTCTCTCTCTCTGGTTGCTACAGATTATTTCAAATGTTTCCAGAGTCACTGGCCATAGTATTAAACATTCTCAGTTCATTTTTTTGTTTCTTGGACGAAAATAATATTTGATAATAAATATTAAATAAAAAGATATAAATATGATTTGGCAATCATACATCAGAAAAGTAAAATGTAAATTCATACTAAAAAAAGGGTGTAAGTTTTCCTGTTAATAACAAAAGTATTAATTGAAAGTAAGAGAAACTTATCTGTAAAAATTCAGATAAAACCATGACTTTAGTGGGTTATAAATAAACCATGACTTCAGTGGGTTATAAACACTGACGTAAGGGCGACCAGTTTTGAAACGAAGCAATTTGTGCCAATGACGAAAGTCCTGAAAAAAAATATGTATGATCAAACATAAGGTAAAATACAAAGACATGGGTAATAGCGATACCTTGACGGCTGTAGTATGAGAATGTAAACAAGAGATATATCAAATGAAAGGAAATCTTTTCTCAAAGATGATCTAGTCGTTGATAGACACATTTGGTAAAAACAGGTGTTATTTTCATTTTTATTTGGGCTATGGCAAGAAATGTAGGGAGAAAATTTAGCTGTTATGGTTTCTCTCTCTCTCTCTCTCTCTCTCTCTCTCTCTCTCTCTCTCTCTCTCTCTCTCTCTCTCTCTCTCTCTCGTAAAAGCACCCCAAAGCGACATTATACTTAGCTAAAAGCAGAAATTTTGTTAAAATAGCCTGCATGGACAATCAAATTGAATTGACCATTATCAATTTCAATTTCATAAAATTAAGTCAGTATTAATAAGCACTAACTTAATTTTTTTGCATGAAGGATACGTGAAATATCTTCATAATGTCCGTTAGTATTTTAATGTTGAGAGGAATTCCATATTATATGGAATATTTGGCCATGAATGAAGTCAATGTGCCTTTGTTTACATTTTTTATATTTTTTTATATTTTATTTATTTATTTATTTATTTTTTTAGAAGCGGGATCGCCATTGGAAAGATTTTAACCACCATTTTCAGAGTGTCGTCATTAAACACCTGAAAGCTTAAAAGGTTTCCTGTTTATTCAGGGAATTCCACCTCAGTCGCTTGACTGTTCTAGATTTTCATATTTCCCAACAGGAGACCTGTTTTCGCCACTCCTCTTTAAAACTATATGAAAACATTCAAGTAACAAACGTATGTTGGAACAGAATTAAAAAAAAAAAAAAAAAAAAAAAAAAAAAAATTCTTTGATATCCTCGTACTGTACAGGTCTTCTTTCTTCGCGTATTTATCAGTACCTCTCACCTTTCTTGCCATCCTTTGAATACGTGAAAATGAAAGATTGGAGGAGTGAGGTAAAAGGATACTTGAGTAAATCGCTAGCTGAGTTTCCTCGTTGGAAAAAATGAAGAATATGATCAGTGGACTCTTGTAGATCTGCCCAGTAAGATCCGGTTTCCCTGGAACATAATCTGTTTAAGTATATATATATATATATATATATATATATATATATATATATATATATATATATATATATATACGTATATATTAGCTGAAACCACTAGGAAAGTTATAATGAAAAGTCTGGGGTGCCTATTAGTACTTTCGAAGATGTGTCAAATGCACGAAAGTGCTTGGCACTCTGTTCTTTTCATTTTTTAACGTTCCTAGTGGCTATAGCTAATAAAAACCAAATCACGTGCTCATTTTATGATTGCCCAATATATATATATATATATATATATATATATATATATATATATATATATATATATATATATATATATATACAAGCATATATATAAAGGTTTTTTTGCCACGAAGGAAAAAAGGAAAAGAAAAGCGAGATAGCCGAGTACTTTTCGGTCTTAGCAGTAAAGGGTCCGAATAGGACCGAAAGTACTCGGCTATCTCGCTTTTTCATTTTTTTCCTTCGTGGCAAAAAAACCTTTATTTATACATAGCATCACGTTTATATATTCGTGATCAAGTTATTCATATATATATATATATATATATATATATATATATATATATATATATATATATATATATATATATATATATATATATATATACATATATTTACATGTTTGTGTGTGCATGTATTTATGTATACATATCATGATAAATGAGTTTGAAAATGTCATATATTGCGCGTGAATTGTCGCACTGGTAAATATGTGCTTATACGACATAACACAGCAGAAAAACTAGAAGAAAACGAAATAAATTCTAGATCCTATGAGCACAGACAAGCACTTGTATATGATATCTCAAAATTCTGTATTTACCAATTTCATCGTATATGCAAATTAAATTTCCACTTTAATTTGTTTGCCAAGCTACACAAGACGTATGTATTAGAGATAATATTCGTATGTAATGAATTTATATTTCCATTCTCCTTTAGTACATATTTACTGATAGTGATATTATTTGGTCATATTTACTGACGATAGCTATTCTCTGGTCCTATTCTTTCTCTCTCTCTCTCTCTCTCTCGTCTCTCTCTCTCTCTCTCTCTCTCTCTCTCTCTCTGAATTATTAGGGGTATTCTCGCGCTCACCATATTATTAACACAGAGTACGAAAAATTATATATGCAATGCTTGTTATTGCATTCCGCGTTTACACACCTTTTGTGAATTGCAACAAAAATATTCTCATTTTCAAATTAAAATCTTCGCACTTTATTTCCTGGTAAGAGTTTTTTCCAGAAGGACTGAACTAATATTATTTAAATTTTTGTGTATTTGATTTTCTTATATTCTATCTGTAGCATTTTAACTTGGAATGTATTTTTTTTTCAAATGTATGAAGCTGGTGCAGCTACAGTAAATGTGTAAGTGAAAAACCTTAATAGAATTAGGAGCCATTTCGTATAGTAAGCACAGAATAACCTGCAAGAAATTATCCATTTTCATTTTCTCGAAAGAAAAAATTACTTCCAATTAGTTACTGGTCATGGCTCTTACATTAGAAAGCGATTCCTGGTCACTCTGCACCTGTATTAATTCAAAGATCGATAAAAAGATGCCAAGAAAGTATTATATGGACGAATATAAGACGAGCTACTCTTTGGTAAAGAAAAAGGACTCAGTCTCTTATACATTCTTCAAGTTAGATCCTTAACACTAACGAAAACAAAGAGAACAAGTAAAAAATGCCCCCAGTTTCTTCGGCGCAATCGCGTTTTCTGTACCGGCGTATAATGCTTTATGTGCCGCGGCCCGTGAAGCTTTCAGTCAAGATCCAGCAATGGCCTGTCTTAGAGCGTTGCCAGCTGCACGATCGTGGCGAACTACAACCTTAAAAAAAAAAAATATTGAGGCTAGAGAGCTGCAATTTGGTATGTTTTGATGATTGAAGGGTAGATGTTCAACATAACAATTTGCAGGCCTCTAGCATCAGTAGTTTTTTAAAGATTTCAGGCGGACGGACAGACAAAGCCTTCTCAATAGCTTTCTTTTACAGAAAGCTAAAAACTGCAGCCTGATGCTTAGTTTTCATATGACTTTCCCGCGGACAAGCTGCCCATCTCGGGGTAAAGTCGTTTGCCCAATAAGCTGGTAATTAAGTTGCGCAGTGGGACTTGAACTTTTGCCCCGTGGCAAATTCATTTGAACTAAAATAACTCTTTTGAACGAGGGCAAAGGGAATGCAGTTTTGAAGTTTGGTGTTTGGTCTGAAATTGAGATGTGTACTCTCAGAAAACTAGGGTGAACATATATATTCATTTCGAATTATACGTACGCAAATACATACATGCGCGTTTAAGAAAATATTAAGTGTTCCCTATTTCTGTTAAATGATTCACAAAACAACAAATGAAGATAAAGGTCGATCTTATTTTATATTTTGAATCACCACAAGATGAATGGGGTTCATTATGAACAAAATGTGGTACGCTTATTATTTTCTATATTGTAAAATAACAACTAACACGTACTTACCCAGAATATCAAAAGACTAAAGATTAATCAAATTTCTTGACATTTTCTTCCAGAAATGCTCTTAAATGGACCATTAGCAATAAGCTATTAAGTAACAGAGCATAAGGTATACAGATTTTGAATTGCAATATTCAAAAGGAAAGTAATGTGTTTTAAGATTTAAAACCCGATAGGAAATAAATGAAATGAATAATATGAATAATTATTAAAAAGTGCAAAAATGAAATCAGAAACGATCCTTAGCCACCTTCCCCTCCTTCCCCACCACCATCCGTCTCTAAAATGGTAAATGCATATTCTTAAAAAAACTGATCTTGATCTTTACTTCAAAAGTAAAGTTGAGCTGCATGAATTAGTTTTTAATACGCTGCAGATGCCAGGAATGACACAAGCTTAGATACAAATATTACTTTTGAGTAGAGAAAATAAGCTTATTATGAATATGGATCTAATTTAATGCTATACTCTGATGCTCAACGAATAGGGCTTCAGATACCCACTTGCCTACGATCAAATTGCTTATCAGAACTAAAAAAAAAGAAACGATAAAGAATTTTATTAAGAAGTCGAATGTAAAAAGCCAGTAAAAAAACAAAATTAATATGAATAATGAAGACATGTATATACATACATACATACATACTTACATATATGTATATATATATATATATATATATATATATATATATATATATATATATATATATATATATGTATATATATATATATATATATATATATATATATATATATATATATATATATATATATATATATATATATATATTATATATATATATATTATATATATATATATATACACACACACACACACATATATATATATATATATATATATATATATATATATATATATATATATATATATATATATATATATACACACACATATATATATATATATATATATATATATATATATATATATATATATATATATATATATATATATATATATATAATAGTATAATTTTAGTCAGTGTTTTAGTAGAACCGTAACGATTCAGTGGACGTTTTAAAAAAGATTTGAAGTGAATTTTAAAAAAGTGTTATTGATCCAACTTACAGAGACAGGCGTTGCAACACAGGAAACACGACCCGACTGAAATAGATTATAAAAAAAAGCAATAAAAACAATAAGGTAACAATAACAAAG
>NC_061108.1:12079693-12089693 GCF_015104395.2 Macrobrachium nipponense
TTCCAGGGCGACTCACTGTCCCCACTACTCTTCGTAGTAGCCATGATTCCAATGACAAAAGTACTACAGAAGATGGATGCCGGGTACCAACTCAAGAAAAGAGGCAACCAGAATCAACCATCTGATGTTCATGGACGACATCAAGCTGTATGGTAAGAGCATCAAGGAAATAGATACCCTAATCCAGACTATAAGGATTGTATCTGGGGACATCAGGATGGAGTTTGGAATAGAAAATGCGCCTTAGTCAACATACAAAAAGGCAAAGTAAACGAGAACTGAAGGATAAAGCTACAGAATGGAGCAACATCAAACACATAGATGAGACAGGATACAAATACCTGGGAATAATTGAAGGAGGGGATATAAAACCAACCAAGAGATGAAGGACAACGACCAGGAAAGAATATATGCAGAGACTTAAGGCGATACTCAAGTCAAAACTCAACGCCAGAAATATGATAAAAGCCATAAACACATGGCAGTGCCAGTAATCAGATACAGCGCAGGAATAGTCGAATGGACGAAGGCAGAACTCCGCAGCATAGATCAGAAAACCAGGAAACATATGACAATACACAAAGCACTACACGCAAGAGCAAATACGGACAGAATATACATAACACGAAAGGAAGGAGGGAGAGGACTACTACGTATAGAGGAATTGCGTCAACATCAAGAACAAGAGCACTGGGGCAAATCTCTGAAAACCAGTGAAGACGAGTGGCTAAAGAGTGCATGGGAAGAAGGGCTAATAAAAGTAGACGAAGACCCAGAAAAATATACAGAGACAGGAGAAAGACAGACAGAACAGAGGACTGGCACAACAAACCATGCACGGACAATACATGAGACAGACTAAAGAACTAGCCAGCGATGACAATTGGCAATGGCTACAGAGGGGAGAGCTAAAGAAGGAAACTGAAGGAATGATACAGCGGCACAAGATCAGACCCTAAGAACCAGACATGTTCAAAGCACGATAGACGGAAATAACAACTCTCCCACTATGTAGGAAGTGCAATACGAAAAATGAAACCATAAACCACATAGCAAGTGAATGCCCGCACTTGCACAGAACCAGTACAAAAAGAGGCATGATTCAGTGGCAAAAGCCCTCCAACTGGAGCCTGTGCAAGAAACATCAGCTACCTTGCAGTAATAAGTGGTACGAGTACCAACCTGAGGGAGTGATAGAAAACGATCAGGCAAAGATCCTCTGGGTTTGGGGACTATGGTATCAGAACGGATAGGGTGATACGTGCAAACAGACCAGACGTGACGTTGATTGACAAAGGCAAGAAGAAAGTATCACTCATTGATGTCGCAATAACCATGGGTCACCCAGAGTTGAAGAAAAAAGAAAGAGAGGGAAAAATTGGTATAAGTATCAAGATCTGAAAATAGAAATAAGAAGGATATGGGATATGCCGTGGAAATCCATAATCATAGGATAATCATAGGAGCACTAGGCACGATCCCAAGATCCCTAAAAAGAAATCTAGAAAACCTAGAGGCTGAAGTAGCCCCAGGACTCATGCAGAGAGTGTGATCCTATAAACGGCACACATAGTAAGAAAAGTGATGGACTCCTAAGGAGGCAGGATGCAACCCGGAACCCCACACTATAAATACCACCCAGTCGAATTGGAGGACTGATGGAGCAAAAAAAAAAAAAACAAAAAAAAAATTATTATTATTATTATTATTATTTCTGCATGAGTCTTGGAGCTACTTCAGCAACTAATAGGTTCCTTTTCAGGGATCTTGGTTGTGCCTAGTGTACCTGTGATTTTGGGTACAATTTCCAGTGTCATATCCCATATCCTTATTTCTATTTTCCGGTCTTGATACTTCATCTTTTTTTTTCTATTTCTTCCGCATCTACTCTGGTGTTCCCATGGTATTGCGACATCAATTAGTGATACTCATTATTATTATTATCATTATTATTATTATATTTTTTTTTGCTCTATCACAGTCCTCCAATTCGACTGGGTGGTACTTATAGTGTGGGGTTCCGGGTTGCATCCTACCTCCTTAGGAGTCCATCACTTTTCTTACTATGTGTGCCGTTTCTAGGATCACACTCTTCTGCCATGAGTCCTGGAGCTACTTTAGTCTCTAGTTTTTTCCAGATTCCTTTTCAGGGATCTTGATATCGTGCCTAGTGTTCCTATGATTATGGGTACAATTTCTACTGGCATATCCCATATCCTTCTTATTTGTTTTTCCTTTTTCAGGTCTTGATACTATCCATTTTTTACCTTTCTTTCTCTTTCTTCCTTTTTTCAACTGTGGTGTCCCATGGTATTGCGACATCAATGAGTGATACTTTCTTCCTCATTGATGTCGCATATCATGGGGACACCACAGTTGAAGAGAAAGAAAGGTAAAAAATGGATAAGTATCAGACCTGAAAATAAAAATAATAAGGATATGGGATATGCCAGTGGAAATTATACCCATAATCATAGGGACATAGGCACGATCCCAAGATCCCTGAAAAGGAATCTGGAAAAAAAAATTATTATTATTATTATTATTATTATTATTATTATTATTATTATTATTATTATTATTATTATTATTATTATTCAGAACATGGAACCCTATTCATATTGTACAAACTCAAAAGGCCATTGAATATCGTGGTGGTCATTAGAAAGAATAAAGAAACAGAAACTAATAAGGTAATCGTTAATGGGTGGTCGAGTCGAGCAAGGTTATCGTTCGCTACGGACCTTTGGTGGACTAATATCCCCACATCGAGAAATTAGAAGTTTGTTTCCCCTTCGAGTGGCAGGGAGATGTGTTCTTACGCTCTGCCGAGAGTCCTTGGCGAGGATATTATTTTTAAATCTAATGGCATCTTTATATTTGTTAAAGATACTGGTCATGTTCACCAAATGCAATAAATCAATTATTTTCGTGTTTCAAAGAATTCAAAAAGTTAATATGTTTTGATTTGAATCCAGTAGATATGAGATTGATCGAAGGATCCATTTACCAATGTCATCGGTAGAGAAAGTATGGCTTTTTAATCTTATCAAGTTAAGAGAGGCTTATAGATGCATAAGGATAACAAGTTGATTGCAGTGACGAACTATTCTCTCTCTCTCTCTCTCTCTCTCTCTCTCTCTCTCTCTCTGTATATAATTATATATATTAATGTAAATATAATAAAAGTTTATAAAATATATATATATATATATATATATATATATATATATATATATATATATATATATATATATATATATATACATATATACATACATACAGATTTCAATGGGGTTATTTTTAAGAAGATGAAAGTAAGGATGTTATTTCAGCAATAATAACCCATGACATTTAGCTGGTGAGTTATACAGATATCCGGATTTGCCCTTTGCCAATGTTTTTGAATAAAGAGTAACGTCAACAAAGCGCATCTTTTGTTTTCAAGATAGAACGCCATTTCTTGGTTTTCTGTAAAGAAACATAAATAGGCTTAGCATAGAGGACAAAGAGAATAATGGCACCAGCCCTGGTGTATGTACTCGCTGATCTGAAAAGGGGATTCTTTAGTTAGAACAATATCAAAAAAAAATAATGAACAGATGCATAATTGTTAATTGTTATTGTGCACGTAATAACTAAAGAAACAGGTTAGAAATGGATATGAGATGATCAAAAGGAAAGCTGTAAAGATATTCAGTTAAACAAGTCATAATGAATTATTTTCATGATCGCTTCTTTTCGAGCTGTCCAAATTCAAATCCAATTTAAATAGTTTATTGATGTACATCAAATGGAGTACAGCCACCAACTAAATTCAAGAGATTTCAGGAAAAAATTGTGATGAAAAGCAAATATTTTACCTGCGAAAAATTTCAAACCGATTTATACAAAAGCAAATGCCAAACTGTAAAGCAAACTTTATACAAATCAAAAGTTGATGATATAATATACCAAATTACAGTAGGCAAAAAGGCATACAATAGCAAAATTAGCTGCAGCCGTATTGGCGCTTACTTAACTGACAGTTACAAGAGCAAGGATTTACAAGACGTGGATGGTCGTCGATCGTGCGACGACCCAAACTGTCTCAGAAATAGAACGTGGGAGTGGTATATTGGCTGCTCGGCTTCAAAGGGAGAATGCCCTTGTGTCTAACAAGATTGCAATTACCATTGTTCTGTTTCACAGATCACTGCTGGAGTTGATTACCGCATTACCACATCTTATATCCGGTCTTAGAGGCGTGAAATACATTCGAGCCTAATTTATTCGAAGTCAGAAGGATTAGTTGCTAACATTTTCCCCATCTTATCATTGTTGCCATCGTATGCTGCCTAGGAGAGCAACTCTTTGTATTCTGCCAATAATAAATTATTCAAATGCTAGTTTCTGAAATCGGTAGCCAATTTCAGATTCTTTCAAAATACAGAGCTGTTACTTATAAATTTATAAATATTTTTAATGTAAATTAATGCGTAACACTTATACGATATAGGAGTAAAACTTTTTCCGTTCTTTGATGGGATGAGATTTTTTTTTTTTTTTTTTTTTTACAATTTTCTATTTGCTTTACTCTTTTCAGAAGCAGCTTCACAGAAGACTTTTTACCTTAATACTACTACTACTACTACTACTACTACTACTACTACTACTACTACTACTACTGCTACTACTAATAATAATAATAATATTAATAATAATAATAATAAGTATAATGATGGTCATCATCATCATCATCGTCAACTATAATGAGTGGCACCAATGCGCTAATCATGCCTTTCTTTTTCTTCGCCAATTACGCCATTTTATCATTGTTGTTGTAAAGTCATTTTTTTCTAGAATGCAAGAAAAATAAATAGGTAAAGAAATAAATTTCTCATATCATTACGAGCTGGTTAACCTTTGAGAAAAGTTGGAAACCCCTTAACATACGAAACATGACGAAAAACAGCCACTTCGAAGCGTAAATGCTATAAACCAACCACACCAGTCGTCGATTAACTAACTATAGCTATCTCGAGGATGCCTTGAACCATATAATTTGTCTCTCTCCATTTTGCGAAGTTTGTTTATTGCCCTCCGCGGCTCCGACAATCACAAAAACTAATTAAAGCGGTGTTCATCAAGAACTTCAGTTATCTCCGAGTAATGTGATTTAAGCCTGGGAAGGAGGTTGGGCGGGGGGGGGCGGGGGCGGGGGCGGGTTGGGGGTGGGGGGGTTGGGTGGCATCTCTGTGGAGAATGAAGTATATATTTCCCAGTATTCAGTTTTGTAAGTTTTTTTTTTCCATGTCTGCAATTCGTTTCTGCTGCTATATATTCATGTCTAGTGTCAAGGTGCACACATTCATTTATTTCATAAACATGTATTCTTAAACGAGCTGAAATTCAACGGTAAAGACGCACGTTTATAGTTCAGAAACACGGATTACTGTAAACACAAGTTAATTGCGTTTCTAATGGCTGACTTCGGTTCTAAAAGAACCTTCATACTGTTTAGTATACTTACATCTAAACACTTTGGGCACTTCATTATAAGCATTCTGTCATAAAATAATACTTGTTTCACTAATTATTGTTCTTATACCTCAAAATCATCGAAAAGTACTGACATTCAACAATATTAATAATCAACCAAGCAAAAACTTTTTTCAGTTTTCTTCTGAAGAATGAAAAAGAAACCCACAAAATTACTTTGCAACTTGTTTACTTCTAAGTATTTGCATTTAATTTTATGTGATGGCTGTTCTGGTTTCCTTGAGAGTTGCCAATCTCCTCTTGTCGCTCTGATATCCTGAGCTGATGGTCAATGGGATTAACCCTAGGTGGTCAGGGAGTGGTCACCCAAAAGCGACAAGATGGGATTGGCAACTCTCAAGGAAACCAGAACAGCCATCACATAAATGACAGCTCAACGCGAAGAAGTTCCAGAAAACTGCTGGGCCTTGACCCAGCCTGACATCCCAAACATCTCTTGAAAATGGGCCACAGATAGGGCCTGCGAAAGTACTCGAGTGTGGAGTAAAAATTAAATGTAAGTACTTTAGAAGTAAACAAGTTACAAAGTGATTTTGTGGGTTTCTTTTTCAATATTAATAATATATTAAGTAAAAATGAAAAATATAAATATTAATATATCTTGGATCATATTGGATATCATCTCAGTAATATGTTGTAAACGTCTTTGTTATATTTTTTTTTTTCAGCGAAAATAAGCAATAATCTCAAGGTTGAAAATGTCAAAGATTTTTCTTCAGATAACATAATTGAGCTTCCAGCAGGAGGGTCACTTGCTGCTTGTTGTCGTGTTCGCACACATTCTCCCTTTGCCTCCTTTGTGTTTATTTCAGAATCAGCTTCATTCGTCCGTATAAGTCCCCCCCCCTTCAGTGTATTCGTGTGAAAGGTTCCTAGACTCTCTGTCTATTCTTTGTAGCGTGAAAGTCATCATACATTTCGAATACAGTACTCGACAAACTAGCAAAATATTTACCGAGAGGCAAAGCTCTCTCTCTCTCTCTCCCTCTCCTCCTTCAATTCCTCTTCCATGCTCTCTCTTCTCATCTCTCTCTCGTCTCTCTCTCTCTCTCTCTCTCTCTCTCTCTCCTCTCTCTCTCTCCTTACACATTTTTTTCTATTTTTCAATAGTCATTTTACACATTATCTTCATAAAAAATTATATTTCGTTGACTCCTGTTTTAAAAAACATTATCATTCAGATGCAAGAAAACTGAATAGATAGATAGCTTTCCATCAGTTACAAGAATGTACAGTCAACCTTTCGTAAGGCACGGACAACAAAGACCTCTGTTCATCTGTACGCTTCCATGGCAACTTCAGTAGACGTTGGAAAAAATTAAACTTATTTCATTTTATTCACTTCGCTACCTCAGGACCCGTCAATGGGAACTATTTCCACAGTTGGAGTTGCTTTGTCTTCAGAACGACTATGGTTCGTCCTAGCTGTTTCATTATGATTTTAATTGAATATCAAACTGTGACATTGGAGTTAAATCACGAGCACTCCCATCATTCTTGAACGTAGGTCGTTGTCATTCTTCTTGGGTAGTTGTTACACAAGTCAGTGTTTATATATTTAAACTTCTCTACACTGGCTGGAAAGAGATTCATTGTAACTTGCAGTATATATTTCAGTTGAATATTCATTGAACTTCCATTATATTGAACTTCCATTATATTTAAGTTGAATTTTCGAATAGCGATGACAAGCATCTGACCCAGTTTTGCTAATAAAGTAATGGAATTAAATTGTAAAATTCTTTTTTTAATTTTCATGTACTCATCATTTGAGAATGTGTATCTTAATGCCGATAATATACGCGTGACTTTTTTTTATACTCTAGTTATCAACATCGAATAACCCTTAAAATAAATTTTTTCCCATTTTGGATATTAAGTGACATCAAAAGGGAATTACATGTGATAAAAGCTTCTGCCGCAGAGGAATGCAAATGACTTACCCACTAAGCTATCAAGAGAGATCTGAGTGAATTTTGACTGTCGCTTTTCAAGTTTTCTGCGAAAGCAAATTATTCTGGCGGCTTTGTTCGTCCGTCCTCAGATCTTACAAACTACTGAGGCTAGAGGGGGCTGCTCAAATGGTATGATTGATCATCCACCCTCCAGTCATGAAACATACCAAATTGCAGTTCTCTAGCCTCAGAAGTTTTCATGTTATTTAAGGTTAAAGTTAGACCCCATCGTCCGTCTGGCAACAGAATAGGATACACCACCACCGGGCAGTGGTTAATTTTCATGGGCCTCGCACATACAGCATTATACCGAGACTACTGAAAGATAGACCTATTTTCGGTGGCCTTGATTTATATACGTTGTACCGAAAACTCGATTGGGCCGAAGAAACTTTGTTGCAGTTCTGTTACTAATTCGCATGTAAATAGAGAATAGAAAAAGATCGTGCGTGAAATGAACGTCGAGGGGCGGACGTTGCTCGTATCAATGACAAACCTTTGTACAATTATTAATGTCTGAAAGGGAAGTAGTTTTCTAAATCATTTCAAATTATAAAATAAGCTTCAGAAGGCCAATATTTAGACTGATAATGAGACGCAGTATGTAGTGCTAACGTAATATGTTTATGACACTTGCGAGAGTGATTCAGCTTTTATGGTGCGAGTAAGCAGTATCCTACGAGCATCTGGGTAAGATTGCTATTTTGGAAGAGTAGGTCAGAGAGGATATAGCAGTATACCCTAGTAGTATACCCCTGATATTGTATTAATGATAATAAGAGTATAACTAGGAAAACCAATGCTGCCAGATATAATAGTTGTATTTCTGTATCCTAAGTTTAGTAAATCTTAGTTTATTTAACCAGACTGAGCTGGATAAAAGCTCTCCTAGGGCTTGCCCGAAGGATTAGATATTTTTTGACGTGCTAGGAACCAAATTAGTTACCTAGCCACGAGACCTACAGCTTATTGTGGGATCCGAGCCACATTATATCGAGAAATAAATTTCTAATCACCAGAAACGAATTCCTCTGATTCCTCGTTGGTAGAAACGGGGAGTCGAACTCGGGACTAAGGAATCGGTAGGCGAGCACGCAAATCATTCCTCCAAGGAGGAACTGTATCGTGAAGGGATGCAATAATCATTAATACAATCTTTCTTGTTTCCAGATGTTCATTACTTGGGCTGCCGAAGACAAATAGCGGATATTCCAGAGAGTACGGACCGGATTGAGAGAACTCTTAAAACCAGGGCAGATATTCCCTAAGTGAGTATATTGTAATATTCTTATACGTAAAGCTATTCTCGTATTCTGTAGTTGTTGTAGGACAGTAATTGCTCGCATTTCATCACTTGGTCAAAAATATTTCTAGCACTGTAAATAAATAAAATGAAATACGATTAAAAATACCAAATTATGCTTCCTTGCATTTTGTTTTCTAGCTCAAATAGGTGTTTAAGAAAATATGATTAAAAAAAAAAAACAGTAAAATGACATTTTATAATTACAATACGTAATCTAAGTTGTTGATATGCATACTAGCTGAACTCACACAACTCCCCCCCCCCCCCCCCCCCCCCCTCCCCCCCCCCCCCCCACCTCCCAATATAAGAAATCAGTGGAGTTTTACATTGGTCTTTAAGTTAATACGTGCACTATAGCTATTTCCGAATTTAAATCATCTCAGTGGACTTGTGATTAAATTATGGATAAGGAAGAACAAGCGAATTTTGGCAGACCTAAATATTAAACATTTGATATAGGACTCACGAACAAGCGTGAAGGATTTTATATATGTTGAGAATATATTAACAGTATATTTGCTGATATTTGATTAATAAATTCAGTAAAACAGGACTGGATCAGGTCAGTTGTATTTGTCTCTCTCTAACAACTTCTCTCGCCAAAAGAAAGAAAGAAAAAAAAAAACCCCCCAAAAAAGAATATACCAAGATAATTCATCAAGCGTAAGTTTAAAACTTTTCTTTTCTTGAAATTGACAGTAACCTTCTGTTGTGTTATTTTTTTTATTTTAGTGACTGAAGAAAAATTCTCTGATGAAAAGATTCTGTTCTGTCTGAAAACCTTAATTCATCCGTCATCTTCTAAACACAATTATAAGCATCATTGTTTATCTCGTTCCCTGTGCAAGGTAATACATTATTGATTCCACTCAGGCTAATTCGACATGAGTAACTAGGTAAATTAATGAATGAGCTTAGAGTATTAGGGCATTTAAAGTGATTACTGTCGTCGTTAGCACGTCATCAACAGTTTTTACAGAGCAAATGACTTAATTCCATTATGGAAGACAACAGAGGAACTGGGTTTCACTCAAATGCAACGCCGGCATGAATTTGATTAAATATTCATCATATAAATCGGGATGCTGGAAAGTTTTATGGTGGCAAGAGCTGAATGCAAGTTTGAATATCTGCCTTTGCTTTCCTGTCGCTCGTAAACATTGGTACATCATTATCTTTCTTGCACAGTATTCAGATC
>NC_061108.1:12094693-12109693 GCF_015104395.2 Macrobrachium nipponense
TTTTCCTACTACACCACCGCGGTGGTGTAGTAGGAAAAGCTTCACTGACGTTCCTGGGTTTGAAAGGATCCATAGGTTCGCGCCCTGGTCCAGGCAAATCTATTATCGAGAAAAAATTCCCCTTCGGTTAAGCATATATGAAAATATATTAATTCCGAGGTAGAGCGAATTAGATATTAAATAGGACATTGTAGCTCGATATATGTATATGAATCACGGAAATGTGATATGACTTATATATATATATATATATATATATATATATATATATATATATATATATATATATATATATATATATATATATATATATATATATATATATATATATATATATATATATATATATATATATATATATATCATATATATATATATATATATATATATATATATATATATATATATATATATATATATATATATATATATATATTCAGTGAGGTATTGTATATGATACTAATGAGGTCTTATTCTAATATTTTCTGTGCATAATTGCATAGAGCTTTGTTGTCAAATATGACTCTAAAGAACAATTATATTCAATTATTTCTTACAAAAAACTTGAAGTAGTGATGATAATGTTAGAAGGATTTTTATTCTGTTAAGTAAACGTTACATTTGTTACATGAACATTTTAAATTGAAATACGTGTTTGATTACTATGTGTGAAACGGTGTATTCTTAAATAAAGAATAGATAAGTTAAGGCAGACAGATCCAGACAGACAGACAGACAGAGAAATATAACGTGGGTTTGTAGGTGGACAGAGAGGGAAATATAACGTGGAATTATAAGCGGATTTTTTTTCATTAGTTATATTTTTTTCATATTTTTTGTGACTAATTCGTGATAATAATAAGACTGAGGGAACTTACTGACTACGATGACAATAATGAATGAAATTTCGCTTTTCTATGGAAATTAAGCATCTGTCGTCTTCATCTACAAAAATGGTGCAATTATAGTAAAATATAGAATCTGCAATGATTCATGTTTTTATATAATTTTGTTTTGGAATATTACAAAGACGTTTAAAACACTCAACGACAACCAAATAAATAACTAAAAAAATAAACTAATAGATAAATAAATAAATAAACAGATAAGTGAATACGTAAGTATACGCAGAACCACATGTGGTATATAAGCAGAAATGAAGGGTAGTGTGTATTTCTTTCCACATGATATATTTATAGAAATATACTGATGTTATTTAAAAGGCAAAGGGATGACAAAGAAGGGGAATATTTTAAAGAACTTTGTTGTCGTTGTTATGGAGCTCGATGTTATTTATCTTACAAGATAAATGAAATATTACTGCAGATTAGTATATGCATATTTGTAAGTGTTTACATAATACAAATATGGAATGTTAGTCCATATGTATAAAAGATTGCTTGCAGGAATGTGATCAGACTAGAGACGCTAAAGATGACGTATACAATAAGTATGTAAGCTAAGATAACATGCCGTCACCTGTAGTCATTCAATTGTGTTTAAAACATTAGTCCAAGCTCCCGGCTTGAGACAACTACCCGACTATTATTCAAACGGCCTACGTGATCTGTAGCGTGTCTCATTTGATTGTGTGTTCGTATGTAACTATGTCATCTGATAGTATGTTCATATGTTCGAACTACTGTCTGTTCCTTCATAACTTGTAACAGAGATGGCAGACAGGCAGAACAGAGTTAGTGATCGTTATAGAAGACCTGTACCTCTTTACCTAAGCTTTATCATGTAGAGGAATAGGATTAGCCATTATCATTGGCAGAAGCGATCAAGCTATCGTTATTAGAAGACTTGTACAATCATATCTGATCTTCAGCATGTAAAACTTCAGAAGAAATTATATCTATTTTTATACTTAGTGTTTTCTACAAGAACCTCACCGAACCATGAGTTTAACACATCGTCGTAAAGATAATACCGACTTCGTAAGTGATCTACAAAACCCCAGACACTCCATTGAAGATGGAAGTGCAATACCAACCGACTTAGCGTATAGATTATCGCTAGTCTAACATTACCTCATAGGGCGCCTTATCATACAAGGCACAAGCCCTAATATTGGTGGCCAGCGGACCAGAAGAACTCTACAACGTCCATACGAAGAAAAAACCAGAATAATAAATCATGTATCATAAGAAGTCAACGACGACGGAAGCAGCAGATTCTTCAAGCAACCTAGTAATCATCATTAGTGAGCGACTTCAGAAACAACAAGATTCGTCAAGCAACTTAGGTATCATCGTTAGTGAATAACTTCAAGAAACAAAACCGACGTGTGTCCTTTTTCCTACGACAACGCAAGCTTCGTCTCTCATTAGAATCATTCAAGAAAACATCGTTAGTGAGCGTTTCCGGCACTCCAAGAAACAAACCGAACGCGTCTGCAGCATCGGATCTTTCAAGGGCTCGAATCATCGAAACAACGCGCACGGGGAAACTGAAGCCAAACCAGGTCGTCCGCTAAATAGAGAAGGAGGACCTCCAAGGCCGTGTGTTCGTTATCGGAACACCGTGACTTCCCACAAAAGCAAGCTAAGTACAATTTTTTTATTCATTTGGAGTAACTTTGAGTGTTTCCTTTGCAGGTCGAATGTTATTCCTGTGGCTGAAGTTACGAGACATTCTTAATCTTACTTTTTTACAGAAATTATCTATATCATTGAGATTTCGCTACTGCGAGTTTTTTATCTTTGAGTGTCTGTTTCCAGAAGTTCTACTGAAATATCATAATCATATACTATGTTAATTTTACCATTTGGGTGATTATTAATCCCTTACGTAACAAATCATATTAAACAGTGAATATGCGTTTACGCAGTGGACGTCTGTATTTATACAGATGCATGGATAGGGTCGTTAAGCACCGTAGTGATTAGAAACACACAAAAAACAAGTGGAACACCCGTACAAATCTATATAAATTAGAGGTAACACTATTTCGGGTCATGACAATAAAATGCTCCTTTTGCAAGTCCCGATCGCAGTTTTAGCCTTGAGTTTTTTTGAGTTATATAAAAATATCGAACCTCAATGACTCAACTTAACTTTAAAAATACGGCTGGATTGCAAGGAATAACATGTCTGTAAAAAACTTTCATCAGGCTAAATGCGCTGACCAGGATCCCTCACTATTTCAAATTTTAGCAAAGAATGAAGTACAAACAGTTAATATTGAATACAGTAGAGATAACTTGTCTTATTAGAACGCTCAGTCCAATAGTTCGTCATCATTGCTTTATACGTAACCAGCAACCATAATGCTAAAAACACACAATACGTTGCGATGGTAATAAAGAGAAGGATCCTAATTATTTACAAAAAGAAAATAGAAACAGTAGACCCGTTCCAGAATCAAACAAGCAAACTCGGTGACTGTGTCACCTAGTCAAGCGGTCAAGGTCAGTCAAAAAACTGCCGAGTTTTCAAAGCAAAGCAAATTCCACACAATAGGCGACTCTAGCAGAGTGGGGAAAAGCGATGTTGGTTTATACATACCGATATCTTTTTTGAATTAAAAATGATTTTTCCTATGAAACACTCGACCGTATAAAGTAATCAGAGCAGGTTTTCGTTTTTTTTTAATACATAAGTTATTATGAGTAGTGGTGGATTAAGCCCGACTGTACGCGCCGTAAAAATTAGAATATCTTTATTTATTCCTTTAGTACAATTAATTACCAGTATTTACGGACTCACCGTCTGTTGTTTCGAACTTCCCTAATGAGAAGTCCGGATAAGCGAGCGTTTACAGATACCTCTATAGTTATAAAAAAAAAACATTGATCTGTATCTAGTGTAATTGTAAGATTCATCCTAGGGTATACAAAATATTATCTTACATCCTGCAAATAAGGCGTGTTTATCAAAGGAAAATCCAAAAAAATCCTAAACCTTCAAACATATTAAAATCCGTTTTGAACAAAAATGAGACAGTTAATCAAATAATAACTTATATAAAAGAACAAATACATTTGTCTCATAAATCGTAACATTGTTCAAATGACCCAACAGAATTCTCCCACAACACAGTCGTACTTTGCACGCAAAATCTCGAGAGCATGCACCCTCGAATGCCTAGTGCGTGTAAAAAGACTTTGCTGGGAAATGAATTTTAATCCTTCCCGACACTCTGAAATATAAAACGATTTCCGTGAACAAAGCCCTAAAGTATACATATCGTGGATACGGAAGTTATAAATATCGCATTTTTATTGTTGCTAATTTTTAATCACGCCCAACCAGTCGTGGATGAATCTCTGATAATCTATCTAAAGTAATATCCGTAAAGTCATTCAAGCAGAGGTGATTCAGCAGATTTTTTTTTAATTTTCTACCTGAATACCAGGAAGTTTCTCCACTGGCGAGTGATCTCTGGAAAAAAAACGGATGTAATTTAACACAAACACGGTCTAAGGACAAACATAAAGGGCTATTTCGTACCTTCGTATAGATTCTCAAATGAAATTTCAAAATAGAGATAAATGACGTAGTTGAAAAATGTTAGTAATAGGAGTCATTAGGAAATCAAATAAGCCCATATAATTTTTCCTCAACGTCATGCCATAAAAGATCGGACTTGGCGTATCTGCGTAGATTTTCTTGTCGCTTAAACAAGGAAACGAGTTCCGATAGTTTCCAGTTGCGATGTACCGACGACATCTTATCTCTGTTAGGTTAGAATAAATTTTTTTTCACCAACTTGGACTTACTTAAATGCTTTTACCAGATACCATTACCTAAGTGATTGTACCTCATACACCGTTTTCAGCACACCCAGGGGACATTATCAATTTTTACGTATGCCTCCGGCTTACGTTGCGCCCCAAATTATAATATAGTGTTGGAGACTTTTTAGGGGATACCATAACATGCTTATATGGTTGGTGCTTATAATCTTTTTCTAATACCTTAGAAGTACATTCACATAAACTAGAAGCTAGTGCTACAGAGACAAAGACAAATAATCTCAGAGTAAAGTATCTAAATGTGAGTTTTTAAAAACCGAACACGTTTACCTAGGTTTTATGTGTCCTAGTCAAGGTCTTAAAGTAGTCCAGGTAAGGTGTCGGCTATTCATAACTTCCGGTACCTATTAACGTAAAAGGGGGATACAGCACTTTTGCGCTGTAGTGGGTATTACAATCGTATGCAAATATGTAACCTCTTCATCATGACAGCTCCTTTAACAGATCTTACGAAGAAGAGCGTAGATTGATTATGGTCTAAAAAGCATCACAGGCGTTCGATATCTTAAAAGCGGAAAATGCAGCTTACCTAACTTAAAATCCCTGATTTAAATAAGGAATTTTTTTTTTATTGCAACAGACGCCTCAGACCAAGGGGTAAGAGGGATACTACTTCAGTAATATGATACAGTTCTTTCCTATAGCTTTTTATTCACGTAAACTAAAGCCCTCTGAAAGTAAATATGCAGTAATAGCAAGGAAGGGCTAGGTATCTTTAACTCACTAGTACATTTTAAGTTCATAATCTATGGCTATCCTGATAAAGTCCTTACCGAACATGAGTCCTTTACCGAGTTTTTCAAAGGCTTTAATCACAGTCCAAAAGGAACTCGGTGACAAATGATCATTCAGGTCTTTGGAGCCAAGATAAGATATCTACCTGGGAAAGCAATTATCATAGCTGACGCATTATCCCGCAAATCCCGCACCATACTGCAAAGAACCATTAATTAGACTAAAAAATATAGAAATATCCGTGCCTATTGTTAAAACCGTATCTAAACAAGAAAATTCCTTAAACCAAGAGATCGCGAGCATTGAATATCTGGGTCGGAGCGCAGAACTGTTACAAACTGAACAAAGCAAGAGTCAGCAGCAATAAGCAAATAATAAACACTTCGAACGAAAACAGGGTCAGCAGCAGCTAAGCAAAAACAATAAACACTTCGAGCAGAAACCTAAAGCAAAAGTATATTTAAAGTATGTGTATCAGAATAATGTAATCAAAAGTAATATTATATGTAGGTCCGTGACGAGGAAAACCCGAAGAACACAGCAGATGACTAAACGACCTTTTTAGTAGTAATAATAATCTCTTTCATACCAATCGTCATAAACTGGTTGCATTCCGTCATCCAGGGTTCTCTACTATGTCACAAGAAAGCCAAATCACTGTTTTACTGGCCTACAATGCTTACAGATATAAAAAGCACATAACTAATTGTAACACGTGTCATGAAAACAAGGGATACACTAAGACACCTGTCAGTTTAAGGGCCTATCCTGTGCCAAATCAATCCTTGAAAGAATATACGTAGAATTATTAACAGAATTACGAGTCTGACAGAGGGAATAAACACTTCTTAGTGTCAATAGTTCCTTGACACGTTATATAGAATTAATAGCACTAAAAACAAACACCGCAATTGAGTGCGTTACGAATATTTATGAGTGCTAAATCAATAAAATATGGAATTCACACATAATAATCTGTGACTCGGGTGGTGTAAATCAATAATAATCTCCTTAACACGTTGTGTGAATTCCTTTCCATTAAGAAAACCAATAATATATTTTATCACCCAGAGTCAATCGGTTTGGTAGAATAACGGATAATTAAATAGGAAGTGTCAATGTCTTACGAGTTACAACTCGTGATGTTGGATCCGAACTGGATTATAGCGGTTCTCGCCGGTTTTAAAATACCTTATCATTATTATCTTGTATCTATAGAATTGATGCCGCAAGTAGCCTTATACGGTACGCCGCTAGAACACTTTTCCACATATTTCAAGCCAACCATAATTTATCAAATATATATAAAAAAATATATAAATAAATAAATATAAAAAAAAAAATAAATAAATATGGATACAAGTGGAGTCAATATAATACACTCCGTAAGAAGTCGGAAGGGTTACAAATTATAATAAAAAAAGGAATCACGATAAAAATCAATAAGCAAAACGTAACCATAGATAATTAAATATCCAAAATATATATGCGTAAAGATTTGAACTCTAACTTAACGCTTTAGTAATGACAAATAAGCTAAAAGTTCAAACACATATCCAAAATCTACTGACATATTGTCTGTCCCGGTGATTTATATTCGTAGTCAATGAAAAAAAAAAAATTAAATAATAAATAAATAATAAAATAATAATAAATAAAATAAATAAAATAAAATAAAAGAGATTTTAAAGTCAGGAAGTCTAGAAGTGAAAATGTTATCTATGAAATAATCCTATATGAATCTTATACAGGGCTAATAATATATATAGAATTTGTATGGAAACCTTTTTCATATAGTTTGAATAAGGATATTTATTTGAACATAATGCCAACATGTAACTAATATATTGTTCAATTTTGGTACTGTTGTTTTTTTTTTTTCAGACATTCTTCTCATGCGGGTGGAGAATTAAAACACTAATATCATTTGAAAATACTAAAGTCGTATCTCTTACAGCAAGTAACGTAACTCTTAGCTTGGCTGAGAGCAATCTCCTGCCAAGTGACGACGTCATCATTGCCGTATCAGCATTTGTTTCCTTTTAACCTCAATAATCTGCTTACACAGGCTTCATCTGTGTGTCGTCTCTGCTTGCAAACAGCAGATTGACTGGAGAAAGGAATGCTCAGCTCATGAACTTCACATGTGGTTCATAGGTCACATGACAGGCCACATAACATATTCTTATCCGTGTGTGTAATGCAATTAGTTAAGGACTTGTAATCATTTTAAAATTAATGAACAATATAAGCAAATAGAATTTCTATAACACAAAATGAATAAATTTTTTTTTTCTGAACCTCATAGACAATTAGAGTCAATAATTCAGCTTATGACATGGGTAACGGACATTTAGAATTATCAAGTTGTGGATAAGAAATATTTACTTGCAACATTAGCCTATCACAATTCAAGTAAAACATTCATGGGAAAATGTCACATTTTCTTGAAAAACCCAAAGTTTATTTAGAAATTAGTTACATAGTGGGTTTTTTTTTTCGTTGCATCTCCTACCTATTAATAAAGTTTTAAAAAAAATTAACCTCAGAGGATGCGCACGAGAAAATTGAATATGAAACTTTTGTTAGGGCACAATAGAATCATGATTAATATTCTCTTTGACTCTTTATGTTTGCCTGGCAATCGTACAAATAGCTCCGTTTCACACTTCTTTGTCTAGTAACTTTACTAACCAGTAATATCGAATTTTCTTTGGGATTCGTATTGAATATCTGTTTTATTTTTTTATAATTATGGATATTTTTACAGTCCTCATAGACCTGGATAGGTTCACTCATTGTTAATGCCATGGATAAAAAAGTTTGTACAGCTGACTCTTTTGAATTCCAAAATATCAGCGAATTCATGTGGGTTAAGTCTGGTCTAAATGGCTCTCTCCCCTGTATTTGGATGTTGTCTGAATTTTACTTTGCCCTTGTGACAAGTATAATTTCACTTGCAGGCTGATTAATGGAACCTGGTTACAGTATCCTGCAGTACGAGAGTTTCACATCGCAACTTCAAAAAATCGTTCGTCGTGGCGGACGACTACAGTCAAGTAACAACCGCCTACAATGTGAAAGGAATTTCATGGACTTCTTCGACCGACACCGTATCTCGTCGTTAATCTCGTTTTAATGCGGAACGCTCCAGCGGCTGTCGGAATTCGACTACAAAAAGGGACATACTTCCGACAATTACGACCCGAAGGATATTCAACTCTACTTTGCTGGCGAAGGACTCGTGCTGGGGATGTTTTTTTTATTCATCGTCGAACGTAATCGTGTAGCTTAGGATGCAGAGAATAAGTATGACGCAAAATGGAACGTTGGACCCGCCCAGGCAAATTTTCCCCTTGTTTTAACCATTGAAAAAGGCCGTTTCATTTGGCTAAAGGTGGTTTGTCTGGAACTGTGTAATGGACGAAAAGTTGTTCGAAAGCTAGTTAAAAGTGTAGTAGTATAACCTCGGTCATGTATCCTATATATATAAAGTATCATGTATCCTATATATAATTGATCATAAATAACAGAATCGAAATATATTTTTTGCGTGTACGCAATAGGAATCTCTTATATAAATGATCATAAATAACAGAATCTAAATATATCTTTGCGTGTACGCAATAGGAATCTATTTAAAGTGCACATATATTAATCATAATTATATGAATCCATATACATATGTATAAACCAAAATCAGGTTAGCCTCTAATCAATATGTTACCTTTTATCTTACCATTATCTGCAGTTATTTATGAGTTAGTATATGAATTACTAATGAGATATATAACATTTAGCATAAAAATCAACGAATCAATCAGCATAACCATTAATGATTTTATCAATTCATATATGATATTTTTATCAGTTAAAATATGATTTTTATCATGTTAATCTTCATTCTATGCAATTATCAGAGTACATTAGTATTTTCTGTAGCATATGTATCTTAATGAGATGAAGTGAAAAACTGTATCATTATATATCCGTGATCACTATTATTTACCAATATCATTGTTTTATGTTTTATTACTTGAATCAATTCATGTACACAATGAATTTTTATTTACTTATATATATATATATATATTATTCACATAGTGTCTGTATCAACCTCCTATAAGTCAAATGCAAGTCAAGTTTGAGTAATATTCAGTAGCTGGTTTTTGGTAGCTGACCGAGCTAATGTAAGTGTTTACATAATAAAAATATGGAATGTTAGTCCAATATATATGAAAGATTGCTTGCAGGAATGTGATCAGACTAGAGACGCTAAAGATGACGTATACAATAAGTATGTAAGCTAAGATAACATGCCGTACACCTGTAGTCATTCAATTGTTTATAAACATTAGTCCCAAGCTCCCTGCTTGAGACAACTACCCCTACCTATTATTCAAACGGCCTACGTGATCTGTAGCGTGTCTCATTTGATTGTGTGTTCGTATGTACTATGTCATCTGATAGTATGTTCATATGTTCGAACTACTGTCTGTTCCTTCATAACTTGTAACAGAGATGGCAGACAGGCAGAACAGAGTTAGTGATCGTTATTAGAAGACCGTGTACCTCTTTACCTAAGCTTTATCATGTAGAGGAATGGAGTTAGCCATTATCATTGGCAGAAGCGATCAAGCTATCGTTATTAGAAGACTTGTACAATCATATCTGATCTTCAGCATGTAAAACTTCAGAAGAAATTATATCTATTTTTATACTTAGTGTTTTCTACAAGACCCTCACCGAACCATGAGTTTAACACATCGTCGTAAAGATAATACGACTTCGTAAGTGATCTACAAAACCCCACACTCCATTGAAGATGGAAGTGCAATACCAACCGACTTAGCGTATAGATTATCGCTAGTCTAACTTACCTCATAGGGCGCCTTATCATACAAGGCCACAACCCTAATATATTTTACATTATGCAAAATGGCTGAACTCAGCTCACACCCACCCCCCCCCCATCCCTTTGTTTGATGATTTTCATATTGCTATAAATGAAATAGAAGCCAAGTATAGACTTTCAATTGGTGCATAACAGCTATGGCGTTTCTGTACAGGAATCTTTTATGAATATATAGATTCATTTATTTATATGGCTCTGTGTTTGCTGTGGATTTTATCCTACATCATATGGCTCTGTATTTGCTATGGATTTTATCCTACATCATATGGCTCTGTATTTGCTATGGATTTTATCCTACATGCAGTAGATAAAACAATGTATGTAAATATATAAAAGAGCCTCCACTAGATGTTAATTTTGATAAAATATCCTAGGCTAATAGATGCTTTTAGCCTCCTGCACATGAATGACTTTCTGCTTTCAATCTTTCTAATCCATTTACTTGCTTTCATGTTAGCAGCCGACTGACGAAGCAGGTAATTTTATATGAACAAATGAGTTTCCGTTATGATTTTCTGGTTTTTGCATCTCTCCATTTGGCAGCGTGAAAGACAGCTGCCAGATTCTGATTTGCCGGATTAATTTGTAGTAGCATTGTTCGGAGGCCAGTAATCCCTTGACCCGTGTGTGATAAATGTCGAAATGCAACTCTGAAGTATTCCAGATGTGAATATACATCTCACAATATATGAACTGGTCTCCAGGAACATTAATCGTATCATGCTTTATTGACATCTTACAAGTATTGATTTGAAGTGACAAAAGAAAACGTTACATTTCTTCTTAATGTCGTTCAACGACGTTGCTTCATATTTAACCTCAGTTTTGATTGGACAAAAGCTTACGACATTATATTTCGCGCATGTCATAAATGGTATACCTGCAGGAACTCACTATTCAAATTTTACTCTCGCTAGAATCGTTGATAAATTAAGATGTTTTATAAAATCAATACGCATTAGGGTCTGTATACATTGCATAACAGTTATATAATGTTTACAGACCCTAATGCGTATTGATTTTATAAAACATCGTAATTTATCAACGATTCTAGCGAGAGTAAAATTTGAATAATGAGTTTCCGCAGATATACCAGTTATGACATTGCGCGAAATATAATGTCGTAAGCTTTTGTCCACGCTAAACTGAGGTTAAATATGAAGCAGCGTCGTTAAAAGGCATCAAGAGGAAAATTGTAACGTTTTCTTTTGTCGTTTCAAATCGATACTTGCAAGATGAGACACCTAAAGAACACAGTCCGATTAGGTGGGTTGACTTTATGCAAAAGGTCGTCTGGCTTCGCTTTGTGCTCAGTTGATTTTGTTGAACAGCGAGTCCTATTTTTTTTTTTTTTTTTTTTTTTGCGGGCTGGTGAGGAGGGAAGGGGCCAACAAAGAGTTATAAGATGTTAATTGTTATTTTGGTCGTCTGTGAAGATGGCTTTAAAACCTGCGAATTAATTAATTGAGTAACTAACTAATTAATTATTTAATTATTAATTAATAATAATAATAATATAATAATAATAATAATAATAATAATAATAATAATAATAATAATAATAATAATAAATTTGCTATGTTTATGTTCGGGAGATTTTTTTCTCCTATTTTGGAATAATAATAATAATAATAATAATAATAATAATAATAATAATAATTATAATAATAATAATAATAATAATAATAATAATAATAATAATAATAATAATAATAATAATATAATAATAATAATAATAATAATAATAATAATAATAATCTGCTATGTAGATGCTAGAAACTAATATTTTTAGATGCTACAAGAAAAAAAAAATCGAATAAATATTGAAACGAATAAAAAAAAATATCAATATTAGAACATTTGAACCTATTATTCATTATATATAATTGGAATATTAAAGTCCCCAATTAAAACGTCAAATGATAACTGTCCAAATGCCCACTTTCAAATATCCTATTTTTCCCCTTAACTAAGGTTTTATTTGTGAAGTTCTTAGATGCACGTATATATGTCATGCGATGTAATGTTCTTGTTTACACAGTCACTTATATTCTACTCGTGCATGTCTCCAGGATCTCTCCAGATCCAGAAATACATCCCATATTGCAACCGAGAGGCAGAAATAGAAAATACTTGTAAATGACCTACTTCTCTGAGCAAATGCAATTCACACCTCTTAGGATGCAGAAGGCCTTCTAACCTCGACAGTAGATAAAATAAATAAATAGATAAATAGATAAATATATAAATATAAATAAATAAATAAATAAATAAATAAATAAATAAATAAATAAATAAATAAATAAATAAATAAATAAATAAATAAATTTCACTCTTCCTCAAGGTCGTTAGGACGTCAAAGACTTCGGAATTAGAGCTAAATTTTGTTTACTTGGTAATACAGTCTTATTTGTGAACGATATCTCATTGTGGAGATAAATACCCGTTTCGACAATGTTTATCTTCATGCAGTGTAACAAGGCGACGTATTTAGACATATTTCAATCTCTCTCTCTCTCTCTCTGCTATAAAGACCACACATACATTTACACGTTGACCGTGCAGACATGCACGAGTAGAATATAAGTGACTGTGTAAACAAGAACATTACATTGCATGACATATATGCATGCATCTAAGAACTTCAGAAATAATACCTTTAGTTAAGGGGAAAAATAGGATATTTGAAGGTGGGCATTTGGACAGTATTGGGGACTTTAATATTCCAATTATATATAATGAATAATAGGTTCAAATGTTCTAAAATGCCTTTTTCCTCTGAATAAAGTGTTTACCAAAATTCTAGATCCTAAATATAGAAAAATTATTAATTTTACATACCCTGTCAGGCTAGAATAATTAACCGTGTTGGAACTTCCAAAGTTCATGGATGTCTCCGGGCATAAGGCTGAATTCCATCCAACCCCTTTCTGGACAACGGGTCTGTATAGTGACGTAAGACGGGCGCACACCGAAACTTTCTACAGCTGAGTTAGGTAGCTGAACATTTGGCCAGTTTCGCACTCCCAGACACCTGTCATCCAGAAAGGGGTGAAATGGAAATCTCTCTCAAACATCCGGACATCCATGAACTTATATGAGTGACTGTACTTTCGAGCGACTTTTTCACAGTAGTTTTTTTTAGCTTAGTCGTAAAAGCATCGGGAATTTTGTAAGGGGAAAGTTTGACCTTAAATGTTCATAGACATTGTCAGGCGAACAAGAAGCAAGCATACTGATGTACCCTAACAGAACATGTTTCCGTTTAAAACAAGAGCCAGAAAACTTAACAGGTCCATTTGGAGTCATTTCAGTGGGATCGATTTCCACAGTTGAAACTCTTTCCTCCTGCCAATAGCTACAGTCGCCCTTGACAGTTCCATGATGATCAAACATCAATCACAATTTAAGAAACCGACGAAACATCACGAACACTTGCAGTGGATTTGACAGCGGGTTGTCACCATTCAGTCTGATTTCTTCATTACATTTTGTTTCAGAGCTGAAATATTATTTCGGATTCCACTGGATGCAACGGGAAGATGATTGGCATTTATGCCAGTTAGAAATCATAGTTCGACTGTCATGTAACTGAACCCTTTAACTCCCGTAAATGCAAGAGAATAAGTTTAGCATGATTCATGAGATTATGGCACGAAGATTTTTAAAACTTGTTTCCTTGTTTTTTTTCATTTTGCATGGAACATATACAAAAAAATAAAATAAAAAAAAAATAAGAAAAAAGTTCACTTTGAGTAACTTAGGAGGAGCAATTAATTGGTCGTTATTCTACGTAAAAGACGGATGATAAAGATAGGAGAGAGAGAGAGAGAGAGAGAGAGAGAGAGAGAGAGAGAGAGAGAGAGAGAGAGAGAGAGAGAGAGAGAGAGCGTTATAAATTTAATCACCGGAGGTTTCTACAAATTAGTACACTGCTGCAGATGGAAATTGTATATATCTGTGTATATCATCTTTATGAAAAATAAGATACTTAATGATCAAGGTGTTCTTGAATCGCGCTGTTAGTCTAAGTTTAATTTTTATTCATAATAGAAAACGCACTAACTATTGCGAGAAGATTTTCAGTGTAATGAATCATTTTTTTCCTTTTTGAACCTATTATTCTTCAGTTTTAAACCCATACAACATCGTATCTTCAGGTTACCTCACGTTAAAGGATTTTAATTTCAAAATATGTGGTCATATTCATATAAATATAATGTCATTTAATTTTGTGATCTTGCCTGCCACACTGTAAAAGAATATCTCTCCAGTGTCCTATCATTCATTTATTTATGATTTGTGGTTTTTCACACAAAGGGTTGAAAACTCATGAAACATTTGGTTCTTTCACCGTTACAAAGGCATCATGGATCGCCTTTGTTATGAGGCTATGAGGGCTATAAAAAATTGCATTGTGGTTCAGTTCAGTCAGCGAATATTGATGGTTCTAGTGAAGGGAAAAATAAGAAATAAAGTGAGTTTTTTCTGTTGTTGTTCGGGGTTGGGCGGGGGGGGGGGGGGGGGGGGGGGGGGGGGGGGGGGTGGGGGGGGGGGGGCGTTTGGTTACAACCGTATAAAGCTCAAACA
>NC_061108.1:12112193-12147193 GCF_015104395.2 Macrobrachium nipponense
GTAGAATTTCAATACCTCTAGGAAGTGGAAGGACAGGTGTGAAAATCTGGCTTGTCAGATTAGTACCGTGGCCCTCCACATAGTGTGTTCAGGTGGCATACTCCTGAACGCATTATGGTATTATTATATTAAATTGGAGAAGGATAAGGAAAGAAAGTGGAAAGGGAAAAGTGGAGGAAAAAAAAAAGAAAAGAAAATAGGTAGAAGGTTACCCAGGTAACATTCTGGCAGGTAGAATTTCAATACCTCTAGGATGTGACAGGACAGGTGTGAAAATCTGGCTTGTCAGAATAGTACCGTGGCCCTCCACATAGTGTGTTTAGGTGGCATACTCCTGAACGCATTATGGTATTAAATTGGAAAGGTACTTTATGATCATACCAGCATAGGCCCCATACATTTTCGGGCTGGGTATTTGCATTAGTATACTACATTCGTCTTCATCAAGGGATTATATACTGAGGAAGTAGGGTTATTCCACATCAGAAAACTAGAGCTATTTCGTGATCATAATCTGGTTTTGATTGTAAAGGTCACGGTTTTTTTATTAATTTTTTATATCTATTTTTTTGGGTAATTAAGGGTCGGACATAAAACAATAAATTCTGGAAAATATTCATCATCTGAATGTACGACCAGAGCTATTTTTGAAGTCTCCATGACAGATTACTCGTTCATAATTATAATTAGTGAAGAGTAACAATTGAAAACGTGACATTTAGAACAAATCAGCGCGTTGCAAAATCCATTTCATGTCTGTGTCAATCACACAAATAGTTTCAGATGTAAACTGCAATTAAAAATACAATATCACGAACTCTGGAGCAAAAATGTCAGTGGGTTCACCTTCTTTATTCTTTTGTAAGTCGGTTCTTGTGACAACCTTGGGTATTCCATTATAGCTAGGCATTTCTCTCTAATTGGTAATTTTTTGTAAACATTAATTTTTTGTAAGTATACTTTACCTAATGCCTTTTTGCGTATCATCTTACCACAATGGTCATTTGGAGTCTGCATTATTTTTCGTTAATCAAAATTTATGCTATTCTTGCTGTGTTATTAATAAAATCGTTATTTTAATGTGCCATATATTCTTAATATTACTGTATCAATTAAAGAATATTTTTCTGATTATTTTAAAGAAAACCAAGTTATACAGTAAATCAGTCAATTATATCTATACCATTGCAGGTTATCATTACCGAAAGAAGAGAAAAATGTCTACATATGGAATAAATTCAACTTCAGTGCTCATAAAGAGATTTTACAATTACCATTTCAAAAAAACTTTAGATCCTTTTCACTGTAATTATATTACCGGGTGTACGAATCAAGTTCTCAAACGAACATCACAATTACGTCAGACTCAATGTGTTTGTTCGCATTGACGTAACTGAGATTTGCGTATATACTGGAATGAGCATTGACGTAGGTTGTCGTTGATAATTGTGCTGAGTTTGCTGTGTATCGCGGTTATTTCGCCTTTAAAGGCAACATTTAGTTTGAAGTGTAGCTAATAGAGTTTCCTAGTAATCTGTTTCTCTAATCAACAAACTGACAGCTAATGTTTGAGAGTAAGTGGTTGTTTTGCATGACTGAGAGGTCAGGCTGTAATGCCGTGCTATACAAGGAGTGAAAAAATAAACTGCGAGAGAGAGAGAGAGAGAGAGAGAGAGAGAGAGAGAGAGAGAGAGAGAGAGAGAGAGAGAGAGTTTTGACAGACGAGTAATCGAGTACGAACAATTTCCCACTGAGAGAAAGAGAGAGAGAGAGAGAGAGAGAGAGAGAGAGAGAGAGAGAGAGAGAGAGAGAGAGAGAGAGAGATTTGACAGACGAGTACTCAAATACAAACAATTTTCCACTGAGAGAGAGAGAGAGAGAGAGAGAGAGAGAGAGAGAGAGAGAGAGAGAGAGAGAGAGAATTTTGACAGACAAATAATCAAATACGAACAATTTTCCACAGAGAGAGAGAGAGAGAGAGAGAGAGAGAGAGAGAGAGAGAGAGAGAGAGAGAGGCATTTGACGGACGCCATGAAATACCGAGTATTTTTATTATTAATATCACAATTGGGAATAAATAGGCAAATTTGATACTCAGTTTACCATAAATAACCAAAGTGATACTCAATGTACCATGAAATTCATTTTTTCTATGTTGATGAATAATCTAAGCATAATATTCACAGTCGTGTATCTTTGAAAAAAAGGGCAGCTTTTAGAAAGGTATTTATTTTTGCAAGAATCTTTTAAAAGTTCATTATTTTTAAAGAAATCAAAAAAATCTCTT
The DNA here is from genome assembly GCF_015104395.2 of Macrobrachium nipponense. Classification (NCBI taxonomy): domain Eukaryota; kingdom Metazoa; phylum Arthropoda; class Malacostraca; order Decapoda; family Palaemonidae; genus Macrobrachium; species Macrobrachium nipponense. Next base: position 12,114,481 of record NC_061108.1, read on the forward strand.
GCAATTTACTAGGAGCTAGTGATTCGAAATTCTGTGTGGCTATTTCCCTGTCTACACAGAAGTTAAACAGAAAGCTTCTTTGTTCACTTAACAATTGATTAATGATCGACAATTATTTTGACATGTTACGAAAACGTGAATTACGCTTCGATTAGAAATTTACGTATAGTAATGTTTATGGCTAGAATGAAAAATCATGACAGAATTCACTTCTCCGATTCAGTACTCTATTGACATACCATTGTATGTACGGTATGTTTGGCCAGTAGCTAAAATAAATAAATAAAATTTAAGACTCGGCTATTTGAGCAATTATCTGACTGTTATGTTATATTTCTGATCTGATTTACAACTCTCTATCACTGCAGATATGACTCGTCTCTGAATGACCAAGACTTTTAACATTGCAGTTATATACATTGGTTTACGGTCTATTGTATTTTCACTCTGGTTTAGTTGTTAGTATCTCATGCTTGTTACTGTCAAAATTTTCAATTTCCTGAAATAGTAGGATTAAGCCAATCACGCAGTAATTTGGCAAGTGTCACTTATTTATTCTTTGCTTCATGACGTGGAATGATAGCTGATTTGGATGTTCTACTGAACTTATTTTTTCTTTTCCGTTCTGGCACAAGCTACTTAATAATAAAAAAAGATAAAAAAAAAAAGGCGCATTACGAAAGAGCATATATACGACCAAAAAGAAAAACCGCAGTTAAGAATGTAACAATACATAGTCACAGAATGTTCATGTTTTACAAAATGTGAGAGTCCTCTTCTGTGACTATGTATTGTTACAAAGGACCCACAAGGCGAATTTAAGAACGAACGCTTATGAAAAATTGAAACGTACAATGCAGAAAGGAAGAGTTGAACGTTTAAGCAGAAAGATGAGATGCAATAGATGTTGTTGTCAAACTAATGAATAAATTCACACCTTCATTTATAGAGTTGGGTATTGAATAAAACAAATGCCATGGACGAACGATTTAGTAATAGAAATGTTTTATTTTATGATAAAGGATAGTTTATCCAGACCTCTGAGCCTAACAATAGAAAGGGTACAATAAAATTCCTCAGGTTGAATACGTCGACATTAAAATTGTAACAAACACAGTCGGCTAAGTTAAAGGTGTTTAAGCTTTTAGTAAACGATTGGTATTATCAAAAATCCTGTTACAATAAAATCTATCTGTTAAATAAAAAAAAGAGAGCAATGATAAAGAAAATTATTTCTGAGTTTAACATTTTCCTCTGAACTTACGCAATATCACTAAATTGTAGCTGACTGCAAACTGTGTCCTCTGCCATTTGATAACTTTTAGACCAGGCAGAGCTGCGAGGATTCTCTTATTTCCTGATTACAGCATCCTATAGGAGAGAAAAGTGAGATTGCCCTTGGCCTCACGAGTAGAGGCTCATTTGCTCTTAAGAAAGCCTTTCGCCCCACCATTTGGGCTTCAGCCCTTTGCAAAGATCTTCTGTAACTTGAAATATCTTATATCTGTATCCAAAAGCAGTGGCGCTTCCAAAAAGCAATCCTTGCCACACCGCACTAGGAGTTTTCAGTGCTTAGATTTATCTGACGTTCCCATTGATCTGATATAAGAGAGAGAGAGAGAGAGAGAGAGAGAGGAGAGAGAGAGAGAGAGAGAGAGAGAGAGAGAGAGAGATGGGAGGGGGGCGGCGGCTGGGGGACTGTCGACCATCTACCATTTAGGGGATATTCCAAGCACGAATGAGCGGACACAAATAAATACATAAATAAATGAATGATATATATATATATATATATATATATATATATTATATATATATATATATATATATATATATATATATTAGGGCTGTGCCTTGTATGATAAGGCGCCCTATGAGGTAAGTTAGACTAGCGATAATCTTACGCTAAGTCGGTTGGTATTGCACTTCCATCTCAATGGATGTCTTGGGGGTTTGGGGGTTTGTTAGATACTTACGAAGTCGGTATTATCTTGTTAGTTATTACGGACGATGTGTTAAAACTCATGGTGAGGAGGTTCTTGTAGAAAACACGAAATATAAAAATATATGTATTCTTCTGAAGTTTTACATGCTGAAGATCAGATATGATTGCTACAAGTCTTCTAATAACGACTAGCTTGATCGCTTCTGCCAATGATGATGGCTAATCCTATTCCTCTACATGATAAAGCTTAGGTAAAGAGGTACAGGTCTTCTAATGACGATAGCTAACTCTGTTCTGCCTGTCTACCATCTCTGTTACAAGTTATGAAGAAACAGACAGTAGTTCGAACATATGAACATACATACAAATGACATAGGGTTTTTCATACGAACCACACAATCAAAATGAGACACGCTACAGATCACGTAGGCCGTTTGAATTATAGATCGGGGTAGTTGTCTCAAGCAGGGAGCTTGGACTAATGTTTATAAACAATTGAATGACTACAGGTGACGGCATGTTATCTTAGCTTACTTTTATTGTATACGTCATCTTTAGCGTCTCTAGTCTGATCACATCCTGCAAGCAATCTGGTTGACCTCTTTAGTTTTAGACTTTTATAATATATGGACTAACATTCCATATTTTTATTATGTAAACACTTACATCAGCTCGGTCAGCTACCAAAACCAACTACTGAATATTACTCAAACTTGACTTGCATTTGACTTATAGGAGTGTGATACAGACACTATGTGAATATATATAAGTAAATAAAAATTCATGGTGTACATGAATTGATTCAAGTAATAAAATATAAACAATGATATTGGTAAATAATATGTGATCACGTGATATAATAATGATACAGTTTTTCACTTCATCTCTTAATATACATATGCTACAGAAAATACTAATGTGACTCTGATAATTGCATAGAATGAAGATTAACATGATAAAATCATATTTTAACTGATAAAAATTTCATATATGAATTGATAAATTTATTAATGTTTATGCTGATTGATTCGTTGATTTTTATGCTAAATGTTATATATCTGATTCATTAATCAATATACTAACTCATATATAACTGCAGATATTGGTATGATAAAAGGTAACAGATTGATTATAGGCTACCTGATTGTTTATACATATGTATATGGATTCATAAAATTATGATTAATATATTTGCACTTTTAAAATTGATTCCTATTGCGTACACGCAAAGTTATATTCGATTTCCGTTATTTATGATCATTTATATAGTTTTAATTTAAATATAGATTCCTAGTGCGTACACGCAAAAAATATATTTCGATTCTGTTATTTATGATCATTTATATATAGGATACATGATACTTTATATATATAGGATACATGACCGAGGTTATACTACTTCACTTTTAACTAACGTTCGAACAACTTTTCGACCATTACACAGTTCCAGACAACCACTATAGCCCCAATGAAACGGCCTATTTCACAGGGTTAAAACACAAGGGGAAAATTTGCCTGGGCGGGTCCAACGTCTATTTTGCGCTCATACTTATTCTCTGCTCCTAGCTACACGATTACGTTCGCGATGAATCAATTCATCCCAGCACGAGTCCTTCGCCAGCGAAGTAGAGTTGAATATCCTTCGGGTCGTAATTGTCGGAAGTATGCCTCCCTTTTTGTAGTCGATTTCCGACAGTAGCCGAGCGTTCCGCATTAAAACGAGATTAACGACGAGATACGGTGTCGGTCGAAGAAGTCCATGAAATTCCTTTCACATTGTAGGCGGTGTTACCTTAACTGTAGTCATCCGCAGCGACGAACGATTTTCTGAAGTTGCGATGTGAAACTCTCCGTACTGCAGGATACTGTAACCAGGTTCCATTAATCAGCCTGCAAGTGAAATTATACTTGTCACAAGGGCAAAGTAAATTCAGACGCATCCAAATACAGGGGAGGGGAGAGAGCCATTTAGACCAGACTTAACCCACATGAATTCGCTGATATTTGAATTCAAAAGAGTCCGCTGTACAAACTTTTTTATCCATGGCATTAACAATGAGTGAACCTATCCAGGTCTTATGAGGACTGTAAAAATATCCATAATTATAAAAACAAAACAGATATTCAATACGAACCCCAAAGAAAATTCGATATTACTGGTAGTAAGTTACTAGACAAAGAAGTGTGAAACGGAGCTATTTGTAAGATTGCCAGGCAACATAAGAGTCAAAGAGAAGATTAAATCATGATTCTGTAGTTCTCTATGCTAACTGAAATTAAGTTGTGATAAAATCTGATGACCTATGTGCCCTACAAAAGTTTCATACTCAATTTTCCCGCGGTCATCCTCTGAGGTTAATTTTTTAAAACTTTATTATAGGTAGAGATGCAACGAAAAAAAACCCACTATGTAACTAATTTTTCTTTCTAAATAAACTTTGGGTTTTTTCAAGAAAATGTGACATTTCCCATGAATGTTTTACTTGAATTGCAATAGGCTAATGTTGCAAGTAAATATATCATATAACATATCTTGATACTTCTAAATGTCTATGAGGTTCAGAAAAATTAATCCATTTTGTTGTTATAGAAATTTCTATTTGCTTATTTTGTTATTAATTTAGACACGTCTGCCTCGCCCATGAGATGTTCGGGCTAGGCATCCTTTCTCCAGTCAATCTGCTTTTGCAAGCGCGAGATGAAGCCTGTGTAGGCAGATTATTGAGGTTAAAAGGAACAAATACTGATACGGCAATGATGACGTCGTCACTTGGCAGGAGATTGCTCTCAGCCAGCTAAGAGTTACGTTACTTGCTGTAATAAATGCGACTTTAGGATAAATTTATTATCTTTTAATACTCGACCCACACGAAAAGAATGTCTGAAAAAAAAAACAGTACCAAAATTGAACATATATTAGTTTCATGTTGGAAATCTGCATAATTGTAATTATGTTAAATTAAATATTCCTTATTCAAACTATATGAAAAAGGTTTCCATACAAATTCTATATATATTATTAGCCCCCCTGTATAAGATTCATATAGGATTATTTCATAGATAACATTTTCACTTCTAGACTTCCTGACTTTAAAATCTCTTTTATTTTATTTTATTTATTATTTATTTATTTATTGTTTATTATTATTATTATTTTATTATTATTATTATTATTATTATTATTTTTTTCATTGACTACGAATATAAATCACCGGACAGACAAATATGTCAGTAGGTTTTGGATATGTATTTGAACTTTTAGCTTATTTGTCATTACTAAATATATACGCATATATATTTATATTTAATTAATCTATGGTTACGTTTTTGCTTATTGATTTTATCGTGATTCCTTTTTTATTATAATTTGTAACCCTTCCGACTTCTTACGGATGTATTATATTGACTCCACTTGTATCCATATTTATTTATTTTTTTTTTTTTATATTTATTTATTTATATATTTTTTTCTATATATATTTGATAAATTAATGGTTGGCTTGAATATGTGGAAAAGTGTTCTAGCGGCGTACCGTATAAGCTACTTGCGGCATCAATTCTATAGATACAAGATATAAATGATAAAGGTATTTAAAACCGCGAGAACCGCTATAATCCAGTTCGGATCCAATATCACGAGTCGTAAACTCGTAAGACATTGACACTTCCTATTTAATATCCGTTATTCTACCAAACCGATTGACTCTGGGTGATAAAAATATATTATTGGTTTTCTTAATGGAAAGGAATTCACACACGAGTTTAAGGAGATTATTATTGATTTACACCACCCGAGTCAGATTATCATGTGTTGAATTCCATGTTTACTGATTTAGCACTCATAAATATTCCTAACGCACTCAAGTTGCGGTGTTTGTTTTAGTGCTATTAATTCTATATAACGTGTCAAGGAACTATTAACACTAAGAAGTGTTTATTTCCCTCTGTCAGACTCGTAATTCTGTTAATAATTCTAAGTATATTCTTTCAAGGATTGATTTGGCACAGGATAGGCCCTTTAAACTAAACTGACAGGTGTCTTAGTGTCCCTTGTTTTTCATGGACACGTGTTACAATCAGTTATGTGCTTTTTATATCTGGAAGAATTGTAGGCCAGAAAACAGTGATTTGGCTTTCTGTGACATAGGAGGAAAAACCCTGGATGACGGAACATGCAACCAGTTTATGACGATTGGTATGAGAGAGATTATTACTACTACCTGGTCGTTAGTCCTCTGCTGTGTTCTTCGGGTTTGTTTTCCTCGTCACAGACCTACATATAATATTACATTGATTACATTATTCTGATACACATACTATAAATATACTTTTCTGCTTTAGGGTTTCTGCTCGAAGTGTTTATTGTTTTTGCCTAGCCACTGACCCTGTTTCCGTTTCGAAGTGTTTATTGTTTGGTGTTTATTGTTTTGCTTATCGCTGTTGACACTTGCTTTGTTCAGTTTGTAACAGTTTCTGCGCTCCGACCCAGATATTCAATGGTCGCGATCTCTTGGGTTAAGGAATTTTTCTTGTTTAGATACGGTTTTAACAATAGGCACGGATGTTTCTATATCTTTTAGTCCAATTAATGGTTCTTTGCTGTATGGTGCGGGATTGCGGGATAATGCGTCAGCTATGATATTTGCTTTCCCAGGTAGATATCTTATCTTGGCTCCAAAGACCTGAATGATCATTTGTCACCTAGTTCCTTTTGGACTGTGATTAAAGCCTTTGAAAAAACTCGGTAAATGACTCATGGTCAGTAAGGATTTTATCAGGATAGCCATAGATTATGAACTTAAAATATACTAGTGAGTTAAAGATACCTAGCCCTTCCTTCCTTGCCTATTACTGTATATTTACTTTCAGAGGGCTTTAGTTTACGTGAATAACAAAGCTATAGGAAGAACTGTTTATCATATTGCTGAAGTAGTATCCCTCTTACCACTTGGTCTGAGGCGTCTGTTGCAAAAAAAAAAAAATTCTTATTTAAATCAGGGATTTTTAAGTTAGGTAAGCTGCATTATTCCGCTTTTAAGATATCGAACGCCTGTTGATGCTTTTTAGACCATAATAAATCTACGCTCTTCTTCGTAAGATCTGTTAAAGGAGCTGTCATGATTGAAGAGTTACATCTTTACATACGATTGTAATACCCACTACAGCGCAAAAGTGCTGTATCCCCCCTTTACGTTAATAGGTACCGGAAGTTATGAATAGCCGACACCTTACCATGGACTACTTTAAGACCTTGACTAGACACATAAAACCTAGATAAACATGTTCGGTTTTAAAAACTCACATTTATATATTTTACTCTGAGACTATTTGTCTCTGTCTCTGTAGCACTAGCTCTAGTTTATGTGAATGTACTTCTAAGGTATTAGAAAAGATTATAAGACCAACCAATAGGCATGTAGGGTATCCCCTAAAAGTCTCCAAACACTATATTGTAATTGGGGCGCAACGTAAGCCGGAGGCATACGTAAAAATTGATAGTGTCCCCTGAGTGTGCTGAAAACGGTGTATGAGGTACAATCACTTAGGTAATGGTATCTGGTAAAAGCATTTAAGTAAGTCCAAGCTGGTGAAAAATTTATTCTAACCTAACAGAGATAAGATGTCGTCGCTACATGGCACTGGAAACTATCGGGAGTCGTTTCCTTGTTTAAGCGACAGAAATCTACGCAGATACGCCAAGTCCGATCTTTTATGGCATGACGTTTTGAGGGAAAATTATATGGGCTATTTGATTTCCTAATGGCTCCTATTACTAACATATTTCAACTTCGTCATTTATCTCTATTTTGAAATTGCAGTGAGAGTCTATACGAAGGTACGTATATAGCTTTATGTTTGTCCTTAGACCGTATTTGTGTTAAATTACATCCGTTTTCCCAGAGATCACTCGCTAGTGGAGAAACTTCCTGGTATTCAGGTAGAAGATAAAAAAAAATTCTGCTGAATCACCTCTGCTTGAATGACTTTACTGATATTACTTTAGATAGATTATCAGAGAGATTCATCCACGACTGGTTGGGCGGGATTAAAAATTAGCAACAATAAAAGAAATGCGATATTTATATGTATAGGTTTTTGTGGATTACTATATTAACTTGTTTGCAGCGAGTCAAACCGTGTCTAGGGCATTGTTCGCGGAAATCGTTATATTTCAGAGTGTCGGGAAGGATTAAAATTTCATTTCCCAGCAAAGTCTTTTTTACACGCACAAGACATTCGAGGGTGCATGATTCTCGATTTTGCGTGCAAACTGCGACTGCGGTTGTGGAGAATTCTGTTGGGTCATTTGAACAATGTACGATTTATAAGACAAATGTATAGTTCCTTTATATAAGTTATTATTTGATTAACTGTCTCATTTTTTTGTTCAAACGGATTTTGAATATGTTTGAAGGTTTATAGGATTTTCCTTTGATAAACACGCCTTATTTTGCAGGATGTAAGATAATATTTTGTATACCCCTAGATGGATCTTACAATTACACTAGATACAGATCAATGTTTTTTATAACTATAGAGGTATCTGTAAGCGCTCGCTTATCCGGACTTCTCATTAGGGAAGTTCGAACAACAGACGGTGAGTCCGTAAATACAGGGTATTACGTGTACTAAAGGAATAAACAAGATATTCTAATTTTTACGGCGCATACAGTCGGGCTTTATCCACCACTACTTATAATAACTTACGTATAAAAAAAAAACGAAAACCTGCTTCTGATTACCTTATACGGTCGTGTGTTTCATAGGAAAATCCTTTTTTAATTCAAAAAGATATTGGCATGTATGAACCAACATCGCTTTTCCCCACTCTGCTAGAGTCGCCTATTGTGTGGAATTGCTATGCTTTGAACACTCGGCAGATTTAACTAACCTTGACCGCTTGATAGGTACACAGTAACCGAGTTTGCTTGTTTGATTCTGAACGGGCTACTGTTTCTATTTCTTTTTGTAATAATTAGGATCCTTCTCTTTATTACCATCGGCAACGTATTGTGTGTTTTTAGCATTATGTTGCTGGTTACGTATAAAGCAATGAATGACGAACTATTAAGGAAACTGAGCGATTACTAATAAAACAAGTTATCACTACTGCATTCAATATTAACTGTTTGTTACTTCATTCTTTGCTAAAATTTGAAATAGTGAGGGATCCTGGTCAGCGCATTTAGCCTGATGAAAGTTTTTTACAGACATGTTATTCCTTGCAATCCAGCCATATTTTTAAAGTTAAGTTGAGTCATTGAGGTTCGATATTTTATATAACTCAAAAAACTCAAGGCTAAAACTGTGAGCGGGACTTTGCAAAGGAGCATTTATTGTCATGACCCGAAATAGTGTTACCTCTAATTTATATAAGATTTGTACGGGTGTTTCCACTTGTTTTTTGTGTGTTTTCTAATCACTACGGTGCTTAACGACCCTATCCATGCATCTGTATAAATACAGACGTCCACTGCGTAAACGCATATTCACTGTTTAATAGATTTGTTACGTAAGGGATTAATAATCACCAAAATGATAAAATTAACATAGTATATGATTATGATATTTCAGTACAACTTCTGGAAACGACACTCAAAGATAAAAACTCGCAGTAGCGAAATCTCAATGATGTAGATAATTTCTGTAAAAAAGTAAGATTAAGAATGTCTCGTAACTTCAGCCACAGGAATAACGAAATTGGACCTGCAAAGGAAACACTCAAAGTTACTCCAAATGAATAAAGAATTGTACTTAGCTTGCTTTTGTGGGAAGTCACGGTGTTCCGATAACGACACACGGCCTTGGTCCTCCTTCTCTATTTAGCGGATGACCTGGTTGGCTTCAGTTTCCCCCTCCCCGTGCGCGTTGTTTCGATGATTCGAGCCTTGAAAGATCCGATGCTGCAGACGCGTTCGGTTTGTTTCTTGGAGTGCCGGAAACGCTCACTAACGATGTTTTCTTGAATGATTCTAATGAGAGACGAAGCTTTGCGTTGTCGTAGGAAAAAAGGACACGTCGGTTTTGTTTTGTTCTTGAAGTTATCACTAACGATGATACTAAGTTGCTTGAAGAATCTCTTGCTTTCGTCGTCGTTAAAGAGTTCTTGTTGTTTTCTGAAGTCGCTCACTAAACGATGAAAATAAGTTGCTTGAAGAATCTGCTGCTTTCGTCGTCGTTGAAGAGTTCTTATATGATACTTCATTATTCTGATGTTTCTCGGAGAAGTTGTAGAGTTCTTCTGGTCCACTGCCACCAATATTAGGGCTTGTGCCTTGTATGATAAGGCGCCCTATGAGGTAATGTTAGACTAGCGATAATCTTACGCTAAGTCGGTTGGTATTGCACTTCCATCTTCAATGGAGTGTCTGGGGGTTTGTAGATCACTTACGAAGTCGGTATTATCTTGTTAGTTATTACGACGATGTGTTTAATCATGGTGAGGATTGGTGTAGAAAACACGAAATATAAAAATATATGTATTCTTCTGAAGTTTTACATGCTGAAGATCAGATATGATTGTACAAGTCTTCTAATAACGATAGCTTGATCGCTTCTGCCAATGATGATGGCTAATCCTATTCCTCTACATGATAAAGCTTAGGTAAAGAGGTACAGGTCTTCTAATGACGATAGCTAACTCTGTTCTGCCATGTCTACCATCTCTGTTACAAGTTATGAAGGAACAGACAGTAGTTTCGAACATATGAACATAACATACAAATGACATAGTTTCATACGAACACACAATCAAAATGAGACACGCTACAGATCACGTAGGCCGTTTGAAGAATTATAGGTCGGGGTAGTTGTCCTCAAGCAGGGAGCTTGGACTAATGTTTATAAACAATTGATGACTACAGGTGACGGCATGTTATCTTAGCTTACTTTATTGTATACGTCATCTTTAGCGTCTCTAGTCTGATCACATTCCTGCAAGCAATCTGGTTGACCTCTTTAGTTTTTTAGACTTTTATATATATGGACTAACATTCCATATTTTTATTATGTAAACACACTTACACACACACACACACACATCACACACACACACACATATATATATATATATATATATATATATATATATATATATATATATATATACATCCATTCATAAATACATACATACCAATAGCCCGAATCATTTCCAAGGATCCTGAAATGGTATATAATGTAGACGAAATGAGCATAAAGTAATTTCATGCTTCGTTTAAAATCTGCAACTCAGATTCTTACGATAGATGAACTGCACAGTGAGCTAAGGAGAAATGAGATATCAAAAGAAAAGAAAAAATTTATTGGATACAGCTGAAAAAAATTGACGTGTGAGTTTACCCTAGTCATATACAGCGCCGGCCATGCAAATCAAACTAATTCCTTGGATGAAGGTTTGGTTCACAGTGAGGGAAGCAAAATTGCTACGGTCAGATCAAGTTCGAAGACAGTGGAACAGCAGCAAATGGGTCTATTATATTTAAGGAAACAAAGGTATCTTTTTTTTCTTTTTAAAAAATTCAGACGCGGTAAGAGCAAATAAGAAACGAATTACTTTAGTGTAGTTGGCTAACAATAGGAGCTATACCTGATTATATATATATATATATATAACATATATATATATATATATATATATATATATACTATATACTATAATATCATATACTCTCTCTCTTCTTCTTGTCTCTCTCTCTATATAATATTATATATATATATATATATATATATATATATATATATTATATATATATATATATATATATATATATATATATATATATATATATATATATATATATATATATTTTATATATATATATATATATATATATATATATATATATATATATATATATATATATATATATATATATATATATATCTATATATATCTATATATATATATATATCTATATATATATATCAAACGTGAGGGAGACGATACCCAAGGGAAAACTGTCAACATGTATGCATGTATGTATGTATGTATGCATGTGTGTATGTATATATATATATATATATATATATATATATATATATATATATATATATATATATATATATATATCGTATATATATATATATATATATATATATATATATATATATATATATAATATATATATATATATATATATATATATATATATATATATATATATATATATATATATATATATATATATATATATATATATATATATATAATATATATATATATATATATATATATATATATATATATACATATATATATACACATACATACATACATACATACACATGCATACATACATGTAGACAGTTTTCCTTGGGTATCGTCTCCCTCACTTATTTCTAAAAGATAAACACTCTAATTCCTCCTAAAGATTTTTTTTTCATTTTTTATGTTGAAATCAAATATACTAAGAAAGAGCCATAATTCCTAAAATCCCAAACTCCCAACTCATATTCTCATAGCAATTATATTCCAATAACATTTTCAAGCATGTATGTTGTAATTCCAGTATGTATGCTATTCCCATTGAAGTCTCAGACAGACCAATGAAGAGCCTTTCTTTTCGAAAGTTTATGAAAGTCAACTTCGCCTGAGACAAATGCAAACTTGTTTCATTACGTGAAATGTCACGGAGGATATTAACCTTCCATCGTACCTGAGGCATATCAAAAGAAGCGCAATGCGAAGAACGAATGTTTCGTAAAATATTCAGGGTTTGGCGAATCTTTTATCATTTCACTTTCTTGCTTCACTTGATGGTTTTAAGAAAGAGTAAATTTCCCTTAGAAAAGAATGCATTCCCGTTTGACTGACATGTTTTTGCGATTGTCCTTATGAATTCATCTGGTGCGAGTGTTTATTAGGCAATACGAAGTTCCGAAAGGATACTTTATTAGTCAGCAGACTTTATACAAAAATTTGTTAGCAAAAAAAATCAAAAAATGAAAAAAAGACAAAAGCCTCGGATAAGGAAACAAAGAGACATTTTTTTTTTTTTTTTTTGTCCATAAAGAATGAATGAAGTCGGGTTTAGATGATGATAACGGCAGAAATAATTATTTTTCTCGTGTTTTATTTCAATAGTTGTAGCAATAATATCTTATTGCACAGGTTTCTCTAACGATATGGATCGCTTTCACCTGGGGAGTGAACCCAGAAGCAAGGTTCGGTATACGCCCTTAAAATGTGACAACTAAAGCTACAATTTACAAATTAGAGGTAATCAGCGTTAATATGTTTGTTTTCAAGTTTTGGTATAATTTAATATTTATATTGTACACTTTGACTACGTATTTATATAAAGGGTACAAACCCAAAGTCCGGGTTCGTAATGGATTATAGACATTTTACATAAGTGGCGTCCATAACGAATAATGTTATTTTGCATTGGCCTCGTTAGTGTAATAAGGTAACTGAGATAAAAATTTCATTATTAAATATAATCAAATGTAAAGGATCTGCGTGTAAATTATGAAACAAACCGTTTAACGTGCTTTGTTATATTCCTGCCTTCACTGACATTGTGTCTTCATCCTTGTCTGTATCTAAGACCAGATTAAGTGAAACTTCAATTTCTCAAAAATCAGCTGTCAAACGGTAAAAACTTTGATATGAAGAACGGTGACAGGCAATCTTTATGCTCGTGAATATTAAAAAAAAAAAAAAAAAGTCTGTCATGATTACAGTCTTATGAGAATAGGTTTCTTGTCGGAAAATGATTGGATGCAGATTGAGAAATATTTCTTAGAAACTTCTGTACTTCATGCTGTGCGACTTGGGATATCAGGATGTAGGTTATGAAAATAATACAATGTCTTGTAAGCCTTAAAAGAATATCACTGAATCATTAAGCTCAAGACCCAAGGGTACATCCAGGTAATAGTAAAGCATGTCGGAAACACACGTTGGAATCTTATCACCTACAGGTCGCAAACAGGCTGAAAATATAAAGTCGACGTCCGAATGGATAAGGCATGTCAGAAACACGTTGGTAATTTATCGTCTACATGGTGCAAACAGGCTTAAAACAAGCCGACAACTGAAATTAGAGAAGGCATGTCAGAAACATGTTGGAAACTTTTCCCCTTCATAGTGCAAAGAGGCTGAAAATATGTCGACGACCGAAATTAACGTGTCGGAAACTTATCACTTATCACTTAAATACTAATGAAGTACCGATGAGCCATTATCATTAAATTAACATTTAAACGAGAGCTTTAATAATAATAATAATAATAATAATAATAATAATAATAATAATAATAATAATAATAATAATAATAATAATAATAACAACAACAACAATAATAATAATAATAATAATAATAATAATAATAATAATAATGATAATAATAATAATAACAGAGAGGAAGGAATGGGTAGAAATGATTAGACAATGGATGGAGCCAGATACAGAGAGAACAAAGATCCCCTCCATGAAAGCCTACAACACCAAGAAATTAAGGGAGAAAACAAGTGAGGTCAATGAAATAATGGGCATAATACACACCACCTGTAATGGGAAAAATATTCCTTTAATTATTAGTGATTTATTTAGGAACTGATTCACCATCGTCCTCTAATATCTTTACACTGCTATTGTAAGTGATTGGAACTGTGAAATGATTTCGTTTTTGTTGTGAACACGAGTGCGTGGCAGTGTAGCCAGTCCCTTGTTTTATTTTTTTCTCACTCTGAGTATGGAGCGCTGCCGTGAATCTTTCGTCTGCTTTTGGTAACACTAGCAACACATGTAAGAATCACGAATGCTTTCGTGTGAGGGGTCGTCAACCTGTCCGCTCTTCATTTTGGCTATTTTACCAAATATTAATACAAATGATTATCTATCCCTTGCAAGGGATCTAATCCAGGGGATCTAATCCAGGGATCTAGTCTAAGAGTTCTGAAAACTAGGTGAATTAATCAAGTCCAGGAGACTAGGCCTGGGAGAAATTTGGCATGATGTAATGAGTAATAAAGAAACAAGCTGAATACCAGGAATTTTCTTCAATACCCCTAAAATGGAATTCAGCACTTCAACTACCTCCCAGTGGGAAGACATCACCTGGCCTCATTAGTAGTAAGACCCATACACACAAGGAATATCATGTAATAGCAGGTAGGACAGGCCTACCCTATTTTCCAGGCAGCATAAACGTCAGTCTTCATACCCACCGTGTCAACTATGACACAGTACCATTCTCAGACCCGTGTCTCCAGGCAAGAAACTGACAAAAGTGTATATGTATACTAGTAGTCTTATTCTTCTCGTATCTTAATGTCGTGGCGGGGAAAAACCGCCCGTGACATTTGGTGGCAGCGGTGGGATCTGTAGTCCAATGCTATGGATCCAGACCCACTGTGCCTATATATTATGTAGGTCACTTATAATGTTTTGTCGTATTGTATGCATTCCTTTATACAATATTGTTGATTTTTGTCTGATTAAGGTCATGATTTGTTTACATGCACATTCATTATTTCTATAGTGACGGATTGTATGTTATTGTCTCTTAATGTAGTTTACATTTTATTATTTGAATATATATGTAAGTGTTTGAAATATTGTAACAATGGTGACTGGTACTGATGAATCATATATTGATCTAATTCAATTAGAAACACAACAAACATTACAGACAGTTAAGAGCTTCACTCAATCCTACCAGGATGTTTGGTCTCAAGTGGGAGATTTATCAAATCTAATCAAGGACTTGGACCAGAAGTTGGTTGACATACAGGGGACAATACAACACTTAACACCCAAATATAATAACACTCAACCATCCATAATGTCTACACCACATATGTCTCACATTCCAAGTAATGAACAAAGGAATAATGTAAAACATTTTGTACAAGAATTTGCATAGTGCCCTGGTTGGGAATGCAATTGTGGTCTTATGGGTCTTGTCTTATAGGAAATTGTCAGAGTTTTGCTCTTGTAGTACTGGTTTGGTACATCTTAGAGGATAGAGTACACCACTTTCCAAACCCCTTTGAGATTCAAGTTTAGAGTCGTTTCTAGCCAATAGCTCTGGTGAGTTTGATAATCATTAGGACGCCTCAATAGGAGTAAATTCTGCCTTCACATGTGGAGAACTCTTTTGTTGCAGAGTGATGTGACATCCTGTGTAAGTGGAGTCAATCTAACCCCAGTATTAGGCTAGACAAAGCTATTAGGAAAGCTGTATTGAACGCACACCTATAGGGTAGTGTCCCCATTTAGTACTCAAGTATATCCTTGTGGTATGTTGTTGCAAGAGCCCCTCTAGTTTCTACTGTACAAGACCTGTTTTTCCACAGTTGCAGACCCATCTAAGGAGCTGTTTGGTTCCGTTAGGAAAAGTTGTCCTTGATATTAGAGTGGACATGAATCAATTCTTCCCCGAGGGAAAAGCTTTGTAATGGGAAAAATATTCCTTTAATTATTAGTGATTTATTTAGGAATTGATTCATCATCCTCCTCTAATATCTTTACACTGCTATTGTAAGTGATTGGAACGTTGAAATGATTTCGTTTATGTTGTGAACACGAGTGCGTGGCAGTGTAGCCAGTCCCTTCTTTTATTTTTTTCTCACTCTGAGTATGAAGCGCTGCCGTGAATCTTTCGTCTGCTTTTGGTAACACTAGCAACACATGTAAGAATCACGAATGCTTTCGTGTGAAGGGTCGTCAACCTGTCCGCTCTTCATTTTGGCTATTTTACCAAATATTAATACAAATGATTATCTATCCCTTGCAAGGGATCTAATCCAGGGGATCTAATCCAGGGGATCTAATCCAGGGATCTAGTCTAGGAGTTCTGAAAACTAGGTGAATTAATCAAGTCAAGGAGACTAGGCCTGGGAGAAATTTGGCATGATGTAATGAGTAATAAAGAAACAAGCTGAATACCAGGAATTTTCTTCAATACCCTTAAAATGGAATTCAGCACTTCAACTACCTCCCAGTGGGAAGACATCACCTGGCCTCATTAGTAGTAGTAAGACCCATACACACAAGGAATATCATGTAATAGCAGGTAGAACAGGCCTACCCTATTTTCCAGGCAGCATAAACGTCAGTCTTCATACCCACCGTGTCAACTATGACACAGTACCATTCTCTGACCCGTGTCTCCAGGCAAGAAGACTGACAAAAGTGTATATGTATACTAGTAGTCTTATTCTTCTCGTATCTTAATGTCGTGGCGGGGAAAAACTGCCCGTGACACACCAGTATCACAGAAACAAATAACTTGGCATATGCAGGAGCAAGATTAGTAGAAGATCTGAGGGGGATTCGAACACCAACACCACCAGCACAACCAACCCAACAGAAACCAAAACAGCAACGTCCTTGGAAAAGGCGCCTGGAAAAGCAATTCATGGTGATGAGATCTGGCTTGAGTAAACTGAAAGAGATGGCAGAAAAAAGGCTAAGAAGCAAGAAAACAAGGGAGGAACTCAACGAGATATACAAAGTACAAGAGAGGGGACTAAACAACACAATAGAAGATGTAAAACAGAGGCTTAACATCAAAGCACATAAGATCCAACGATACATGAACAGGAATAAGGGATACCAACAGAACAAACTATTCGGAACCAACCAGAAAAGACTATACAGCCAACTAAGAGGGGAAGACAACCACCAAGAAATTCCTGAAGCCGAACCAAGTAAGAGACTCTGGGAAAACTTATGGAGCAATCCGGTATCACACAACAAACGTACAATATGGCTCCAGGAAGTCAAGGAAGATTCACAGAGACCACGTCGGACACAGTCAGACACCAACTAATGAAAATGCCAAACTGGAAAGCCCCAGGTCCAGATGAAGTCAATGGATACTGGCTCAAAAACTTCAGGGCCCTACACCCACGAATAGCAGAACAACTCCAGCATTGTATCTCAAATCACCATGCACCCAAATGGATGACCAGAGGAAGAACATCTTTAGTACAAAAAGACAAGAGTGAGGGAAATATAGCCAGTAACTACAGGCCTATCACCTGCCTACCAATAATGAGAAAGTTGCTAACAGGTATCATCAGTGAAAGGCTATACAACTACCTAGAGGAGACAAACACCATCCCCCACCAACAGAAAGGCTGCAGAAGGAATTGTTGGGGCACAAACGACAAGCTCCTGATAGACAAAATGGTAATGAAGAACAGTAGGAGAAGGAAAACCAACCTAAACATGGCATGGATAGATTATAAGAAAGCCTTCGACATGATACCACACACATGGCTAATAGAATGCCTGAAAATATATGGGGCAGAGGAAAACACCATCAGGTTCCTAAAAAATATAATGGACAACTGGAATGCAATACTTACAAACTCTGGAATAAGACTAGCAGAGGTTAATATCCGGAGAGGGATCTTCCAGGGCGACTCACTGTCCCCACTACTCTTCGTAGTAGCCATGATTCCCATGACAAAAGTACTACAGAAGATGGATGCCGGGTACCAACTCAAGAAAAGAGGCAGCAGAATCAACCATCTGATGTTCATGGACGACATCAAGCTGTATGGTAAGAGCATCAAGGAAATAGATACCCTAATCCAGACCGTAAGGATTGTATCTGGGGACATCAGGATGGAGTTTGGAATAGAAAAATGCGCCTTAGTCAACATACAAAAAGGCAAAGGAACGAGAACTGAAGGGATAAAGCTACCAGATGGGAGCAACATCAAACACATATAGATGAGACTGGATACAAATACCTGGGAATAATGGAAGGAGGGGATATAAAACACCAAGATATGAAGGACATGATCAGGAAAGAATATATGCAGAGACTCAAGGCGATACTCAAGTCAAAACTCAACGCCGGAAATACGATAAAAGCCATAAACACATAGGCAGTGCCAGTAATCAGATACAGCGCACGAATAGTGGAATGGACGAAAGCAGAACTCCGCAGCATAGATCAGAAAACCAGGAAACATATGAAAATACACAAAGCACTACACGCAAGAGCAAATACGGACAGACTATACATAACACGAAAGGAAGGAGGGAGAGGACTACTGAGTATAGAGGACTGCGTCAATATCGAAAACAGAGCACTGGGGCAATATCTGAAAACCAGTGAAAACGAGTGGCTAAAGAGTGCATGGGAAGAAGGACTAATAAAAGTAGACGAAGACCCAGAAATATATAGAGACAGGAGAGACAGACAGAACAGAGGACTGGCACAACAAACCAAATGCACGAAGACGGAATGGGTAGAAAGATTAGACAATTGGCAATAGCTACAGAGGGGAGAGCTAAAGAAGGAAACTGAAGGAATGATAACAGCGGCACAAGATCAGGCCCTAAGAACCAGATATGTTCAAAGAACGATAGACGGAAATAACATCTCTCCCATATGTAGGAAGTGCAATACGAAAAATGAAAACATAAACCACATAGCAAGTGAATGCTCGGCACTCGCACAGATCCAGTACAAAAAGAGGCATGATTCAGTGGCAAAAGCCCTCCACTGGAGCCTGTGCAAGAAACATCAGCTACCTTGCAGTAATAAGTGGTACGAGCACCAACCTGAAGGAGTGATAGAAAACGATCGGCAAAGATCCTCTGGGACTATGGTATCAGAATAGATAGGGTGATTAGTGCGAATAGACCAGACGTGACGTTGAATGACAAAATCAAGAAGAAAGTATCACTCATTGATGTCGCAATACCATGGGAAATCAGAGTTGAAGAGGAAGAGAGGGGAAAAAAAATGGATAAGAATATCAAGACCTAAAAATAGTAATAAGAAGGATATGGGATATGCCAGTGGAAATCGTACCCATAATCATAGGAGCATTAGGCATGATACCAAGATCCCTGAAAAGGAATCTAGAAAAACTAGAGGCTGAAGTAGCTCCAGGACTCATGCAGAAGAGTGTGATCCTAGAAACGGCACACATAGTAAGAAAAGTGATGGACTCCTAAGGAGGCAGGATGCAACCCGGAACCCCACACTATAAATACCACCCGTCGAATTGGAGGACTGTGAGAGATGCAAAAAAAAAAAAAAAAAAAAAAAAAACAAAAAAAAAAAAAAAAAAAAAAAAAATAATAATAATAATAATAACAATAATAATAAGAGGCAACGTAATTAACCCATCTGATGTTCATGGACGATATCAAGCTGTATGGTAAGAGCATCAAGAAAATAGATACCCTAATCCAGACCGTAAGGATTGTATCTGGGTAAATCAGGATGGAGTCTGGAATAGAAAAGATGTGCCTTAGTCAAAATACAAAATGGCAAAAGTAACAAGGGACTGAATGGATAAAGCTACTAGATGGGAGCAATATCAAACACATAGATGAGGCGGGATACAAATACCTAGGAATAATGGAAGGAGGGGATATAAAACACCAAGAGATGAAGGGCACGATCAGGGAAAAATATATGCAGAGACTCAAGGCGATACTCAAGTCAAAACTCAACGCCGAAATATGATAAAAGCCATAAACACATGGGCAGTGCCAGTAATCAGATACAGCGTAGGAATAATGGAATGGACGAAGGCAGAACTCCACAGCATAGACCAGAAAACTAAGAAACATATGACAATACACAAAGCACTACACGCAAGAGCAAATACGGACAGACTATAATTAACACGAAAGGAAGGAGGGAGAGGACTACTAAGTATAGAGGACTACGTCAACATCGAGAAAACAGAGCACTGGGCAATATCTGAAAACCAGTGAAGACGAGTGGCTCAAGAGTGCATGGGAAGAATTACTGATAAAAGTAGACGAAGACCCAGAAATATATAGAGACAGAAGAATGACAGACAGAACAGAGGACAGGCACAACAAACATATGCACGGACAATACATGATACAGACTAAAGAACTAGCCAGCGATGACATATGGCAATGGCTCAGAGGGGAGAGCTAAAGAAGGAAACTGAAGGAATGATAACAGCGGCACAAAGATCAGGCCCCTAAGAACCAGATATGTTCAAAAAAGAACGATAGACGGAAATAACATCTCTCCCATATTGTTAGGAAGGTGCAATACGAAAAATGAAAACCATAAAACCACATAGCAAGCGAATGCCCGGCACTTGCACAGAACCAGTAGAAAAAGGCATGACTCAGTGGCAAAAGCCCTCCACTGGAGCCTGTGCAAGAAACATCAGCTATCTTGCAGTAAAAAGTGGTACGACCACCAACCTGAGGGAGTAATAGAAAACGATCGGCAAATATCCTCTGGGACTATGGTATCATAGGGTGATACGTGCGAATAGACCAGACGTGACGTTGTATGACAAAATCAAGAAGAAAGTATCACTCATTGATGTCGCAATACCATGGGAAATCAGAGTTGAAGAGGAAGAGAGGGGAAAAAATGGATAAGTATCAAGACCTGAAAATAGAAATAAGAAGGATATGGGATATGCCAGTGGAAATTGTACCCATAATCTTAGGAACACTAGGCACGATCCCAAGATCCCTGAAAAGGAATCTAGAAAAACTAGAGGCTGATGTAGCTCCAGGACTCATGCAGAAGAGCGTGATCCTAGAAACGGCGTACTTAGTAAGAAAAGTGATGGACTCCTAAAGAGGCATGATGCAACCCGGAACCCCACACTATAAATACCACCCAGTCGAATTGGAGGCTGAGATAGATCCCCCCAAAATAATAATAATAATATTCAAAGTTCTCATAAACACATGGTAAAATAATATATGTATAACAAGTGGAAAGTGAAACCTATACAGATCGGAAGTGCGTGCTGTGATAGATCAACAAAAAGGACAGACCTGATTTGATTTAGAATAACTGCAAATACAAATAAAAGAACAGCCTAAATAGAATATACTTTTCTGAGCAGGGGCCAATTTGGGTCACTAGAAAACTTTATTACGGAATGAAATTTGCGGGATGTTCATAGAGAAATATCAGATAACGAAAAATTCAGTAAATAACAAATATGAAAAAATCTAATGATTTGAATTGACGTTTCATTGGGATTTGTATGCATGACTCTGTGTGATGAATCTAGTCAGTGAATTGGTTCATTATGAAAAATGCATTGATGAATATGAGAGCATGAAATATTAATGGAAGAATGTAATTAGATAGAATAATTTTATGAGAACACGGGAGATATTTTTTTGGACACATTCTTCGTGGTCAGTATTCGAACAACTTACTTCAGTATGTGATATGGACACCAATGATTTTTTTTTTTCAATCAGTATGTATCAGGTCACGTAATACCCAAGATATTTTTATGAATGTGGGTTTTTGTTAATATGAAATTTTAAACGATCAGGGATAGTCAATAATGCCTAAAGAACTTGGATGTCTGTTGGGATATACTACCTATAGGTATTATAATATGGCTGCTTAGGCAAAGTGTAGCTCTTACGCTACAGGATAAATCAATTCCAGCAGGTGTGATTAGAACATATTTCGACTAATAATTAATTAATCCTTAATCATTTCTCAATCTTCGCATCTGAAATGTCTTACTTTTACAGAGTTTTCTCCTTTTGCACCTGTGGCCATCCTGAGACTTTATTATATGCATAGAGAATTAATTAATCGAAAACAGACACCATAAGTTCATTAGCCCATGTGCCATCAAGAAAAGTCAAATGGTTTATCAATATATTTTTGAACCAGAGGGGCTCGTAGCCATGGTTTTTTTTTTTTCTTCTTTTGCGGCTTTTTGTTCCATTTGTTCCTTTTTTGCTATTCACGGCTATCATAGCTTCACGTGAACACCATTTCATTTTATCATTTCACTAGTTGTCAACTCAATGAAAAGTGATAATATATGCCCAAATTTAAAGACAAGCTGCATTTCCCACCTAGTGGATTGCTTAATCTACTCACCAAGCCGTCCTCACTGGCTGCTCCCAGTATCAGACGGAGCGAACTTGAAGTTTTCCCCCTAGAGATTACATACTTTAATAGACTTCGAAAGGGAGCTAATTTATTCCATTGCATTTTTCACATAACACTGAAGCCTAACTGACTCCTTGATTCCTTTCTTACTGGGAAAACGAACATACATTTGAAGAGCATTTATGTCCACTCAAAACAGATGGAAAGTTTTAGACACTAGGCTGCATAATTCTCTCTGTTTTACACTAAGTTGATGTTAATGATTTGAATCAATTTTATAGGTTCAAAGCTACTGACATCCTGCAATGCATCTGTTAACAATTTTAACTTAGTCCAAACCTACAGAGTATTAATATTGTATTCGGTATAAAATTCAGCTAAGCTTTTCTTGTTATACTGCCCCTTCTTTATTCATTCTTTCCTTGTCCAATCCCGAAATGTATATATAGAATATGCATTCACAAATATTCTTCATCCACATAAATTTTCAGCAAGAATGCCCACAGATCTTTTTTGAAAGCACTCGGGGAAGGAAATAATGGTCTGTTTCCTCTGAAAAAGTAAATAAAAGTGTTCCTTCTTGAAAATAATGATTTATATCTTATATATTTCACAGCAGAGGAGAGCAACAGTGGAATATCTAGATAATGGTAATAATGATTTAGTCTCTATTCCCGCTACAGGAGAGAGAGAGAGAGAGAGAGAGAGAAGAGAGAGAGAGAGAGAGAGAGAGAGAGTTAAGTATATATTAGTTTTATCAGACCACTGAGCTCATCTAGGGCTGGCCCGAATGATAAGATACTTTTGAGTGTTAGGAACCAATTGGTTACCTAGTTACGGGACCTACAGCTTATTGCGGGATCCGAACCACATTACATCGAGGAATTAATTTCAAATCGCCAGAAACAAATTCCTTTGATTCCACGTTGGCAGAACGCAAAATCGATCAGGGACTACCGAATCGGTACGAGAGAGAGAGAGAGAGAGAGAGAGAGAGAGAGAGAGAGAGAGAGAGAGAGAGAGCTTACCTGTAGTATTTATTTTCTTTTCTATAAGTCTTAGCATATTGTTAAACATGTTCTTAAGCTCCTGGAGAACCAGTTACAAGATATCGAAAACTTCAACTACAAAAGTGTCTTGAAATAAGAAATCCGCTTTGAAATATAAATAAATATAAATCATATTACTTAATCAATTGTAACATTCGTCTAACAGCTGCTGAATCGCATTTATATTGAATAATTCAATGAGTCTCGTCATATTTCTTTGTATCACTAAATAAATTGCATAATTTCTCTTCTTTTTTCAAAGGGCTTTGTTTTTGCTTTGTAATTCAAATATTGGAACTATTCTCTGCATATACAATATTTTATGGGTAATAATTCCTTTAAATTATGTAGAGTAGATGTTATTCGAAGTTGGTAAATGAACCATATATCAAACGTTAGTTTTAGTTGTTATATCAAACGTTAGTCATCGTATCAAACGTTAGTTACCATATGATACGGCATTGAACGATTAAAAATACCTTACAGTAATATCTTTGAAAACAAGAAGGGAATCTGAGTTTCAAATGTACTAAATTCTAAACCTTTGAATCTTTGTCAAGAATTTCTCAGGATATGACCCATTGTTTATTTGTCTATATTTTTTTTATCAAAGTGAATAGGGAATTGTTTCCCGGACCCTCTCCGGATCTGACACATAGGTACGCCACCTTTCATTAGCTCGTCAGAAGATGCTGCCAATAACATCATCTCCAGGTGAATGCAATCCCCTCGGATGGGAAACGGACTTGCACCCTTTCAATCATCCTGTCCCCGTGACGTGCACGTCCGTCCCCCTGGGGATGGGAGACTATAGAAGTCAATTAGAATAGGAGTTTGTTATACAAAGGGCGTGGAGAGTCAAGTTTGCCTTTATCAGAATCCGGATTTTGTCGAATATTTTCTAGGGGACGAGGTTCTTATTTTGATCTCTCTCTCTCTCTCTCTCTCTCTCTCTCTCTCTCTCTCTCTCTCTCTCTCTCTGTTGAGAGCATATCAAAGGATTAGTTTATCAAATCGAAATAATGTCTTCTCCTATGAAATGTTTACCTTAATTTTGATTGTCTTTCTGGTAACGGAACCGGAATACTGGTATATGTAAGAATATGCAGCCAAGCAATTCTTTGCTTACGAACCGATTTAAATAAAGTCTAAGGGGTTTTGTTACAACATTTACATAAGAACAAGTTCCTCACAAAAACCTGTAGGCTATTTCCTCCTTGGAGGTACAATTATTTTCCTCTAGCATTCTGAACAAAGAAAAAGCAAGCAGGTTTGTTTCCAAAGTAAGCTGCAAATAATGGACGCCATACTTCTATTTAATATTATTTCCTAATGCACAGGCACTTTAGTTATTTACTACATTTAAGTCAAACATCATGAATTCTTTAAAGTTGGCCTCTACAAATTTGAGTTCAAATCCGATCAACAGCGTAATGACCAAGAAATGTATAACATTATAAAATAAATGTAAAAAAAATCCGCAAGTGAATTAGGCCTGTGGCTTTAATAGCCCACAGTACATTTGGTGTTTAAGAAAATTTGATTATAAACCTAACATTAATAGTACTCGCAATTAATACTACGTGGTATGACCTACTCTGTTTTGTATAACCCTCTATTATTCTTAATTGGCAATATCGACATTTGCAATATGAAGGGCCGTTTTAATAAACTTAAAAAAAAGAACAGTGAAAGGAGGAACTTGTTTGATTCGTCATTATATTTTTCAACCAAAACTTTTGGTAGTTTTTCTGTTTTCAAAACAATGGTGTCATAGAAAGCAGAATATGTATGATACAAAGACGTACCTATAATAGCATAGTACTCGTTACTTTGTATTCGTTCCTGAATACAATATATCAGAATGAAAGGAAAGTTCAGTAATTTGAATGGAGAGAGAGAGAGAGAGAGAGAGAGAGAGAGAGAGAGAGATGGTCAAACGAAGCAAACTCTTATCTCTAATTAAAAGTGATAAACGCAAATTGCCTTTATAATTTGCGTTTATCACTTTGATGAGGGGAAGTAACCACCAGGAATTATATTAATCGGAGCGTGAAATCTAATTCCGCTGCGATTCCTAAACTGTAGATTAATGATACTCCACCGTGTCACGCATAATTAGATCCTAATCAAGTAAATAATATTCGAAATCCTGCAGCGTGGTAAGAAATATCTCTCGTTTGCGAAACGTTTGTGAAACGTTCAAAATATTTAGTGAGTACAGGCACTAACAATAGGTATTCCTACCTGACTGCTGGTACTGGAAAATAAAGGAATGGCTATGACTTGTAATCCCAGTGCTCTATATCCGGACTTATTATTATTATTATTATTATTATTATTATTATTATTATTATTATTATTATTATTATTATTATTATTATTATTAATTATTATTTATTATTTTATTTTCTTTTTTGTCTATCACAGTCCTCCAATTCGAGTGGGCTGTGCATTATAGTGTGGGGTTCCGAGTTGCATCTTGCCTCCTTAGGAGTCCATCACTTTTCTTTCTATGTGCGCCGTTTCTAGGATCGCACTCCTATGCATGAGTCCTGGAGCTACTCCAGCCTCCAGTTTTTCCAGATTCCTTTTCAGGGATCTTGGGATCGTGCCTAGTATTCCTATGATTATGGGTACAATTTCCACTGGCATATTATTATTATCATTATTATAGTTTTACCAGACCACTGGAGAGGAACATCTGGTTGCACCTACAGGTTTTGATAAATAAATATATATATATATATATATATATATATATATATATATATATATATATATAATATGATATATATATATATATATAATAAATATATATTGTCAAATAAATTACAGGTTTTAAAACGTTATTGATAGAATTTGTTTCCAAACCTTGATAGCCGCTCCTTGTTAGACCT
This sequence comes from Macrobrachium nipponense, assembly GCF_015104395.2. NCBI lineage: Eukaryota > Metazoa > Arthropoda > Malacostraca > Decapoda > Palaemonidae > Macrobrachium > Macrobrachium nipponense. The sequence goes on from NC_061108.1 coordinate 12,141,234, forward strand.
TGGACGTTCACATAACAAATGGTGGAGAAACCTCCTTCTCTAATGGGTATGAGCAACCCTGCTAAGTTACTTTATTCTATTTACTAACAAAAATTGCTTTTCCGGTTGGGAGCAGTGCCACTTGGACAATAATGCCTTCAGAAGTGTCATTGCTGTAGAGATCATATTTAATGTATCCAAGCAGAAGGGTAACTAATGTAGGGCTAAGTACTTCTTCGCACGAGAAAAGAGATGGAGGGAGAGAGAAAAAATAATAAGAATTTCTTTGCTCTTTGTCATATGAACGTCATCAAAGACATTTAAGTAAAAGGTGATATACCCTATGAACAGTGTTAATGTTACCAGGCCCCAGAGCCAAAATGATCAATAATTGTAAGGAAGATACAAAATCATAATACCACCATACGTATAAAAAAGTAGTTAATTATATAAGATAATAGTGATAGAAATCTGGGTATTGTAAAAACAATAATAAATTTAAATCATGCTTTCAATAGGGCGACTCAAATTTAATATCTTCGTAGTGATATCCGCAAAGGGAACTAGTAAAATTATTCATGAACAGGTCACCGGCCGGCCGCGATGCATTTAATTAAATATAAAATTATCAATTAAATTTTGATCTGGAATAGAAGATATGAAACGTTTCGCGTCCATTTAATTAACTGCCGGTATATATATGAAAGTTATCAGCAGGCAATCGGTTTTCTAGGCCACGTCAATACTGTGATGCATTTCACGTTTTTGTAAGAGGATCACAAAGTACGTTTCCATAAACTGGGCGCTGGGAAAATGCCCACCTGCAACGGAGTATCCATTCGGCCTGCCCCTGAATAGTAATCGCTCTCTCTCTTTTAATAAAGGACAAAGTTGTTTTGACAGCGAAAAATCTATTCAAGGGGAAACATTCCATCTCTACTGACATGCTCCTCTATACTGCGATCTTTGCGAAAGATTTTTTTTTTTTTTTTTTTTTTTTTACATCGATTCGGGGTATGATATTTGAGATTTCATACGGCGTTCCAGGATCGCTTTTAGAAGGTTCTCTCTCTCTCTCCGTTTTTTTTTTTTTTTTTTGTCATTCAAATTAGAATTTTTTTTTACCCATATATCCAATTGAAGCAGCTGCTTAAATGGTCAGCCTCCATCCCAGCTCTCATATAGTATATATATATATATATATATATATATATATATATAATAATATATATATATATATTATATATATTATATGTATGTATGGGTATATTATGATATTTATATATTATACACATATATATATATATATATATATATATATTATTATATATATATATATATATATATATATATATATGGGGATACAATCCCTAAATGAAGTAAAATTTCCTCTGTTTATATAATATATTAAACTTGTATAGGATTAAAGCTTTTCGACATCAAACTGTTGGTCTTTGTTCAAACTAAAGTGTCTTTAGTGACAAGACCACAAGTTTGAAATGGTCGAAAAGCTTTATCCTTTAAATACAAGTAATATTTTTAAATTCAAGAGGAATTCTTCATTGTGGATTGTATCCCCATTTAGTACTTTAGAGGTACGACATAGTACCTGGCTTCTGCATTATATATATATATATATATATATATATATATATATATATATATATATATATATATATATATATGTATTGTATACATATATATATATATATATATATATATAATATATATATATATATATATATATATATTTATGTATATATATAATTATAATTAACATCCAATTTAATTGAAATCAACATCTTATTTAGTTATTCAGTAATTGATTGATTGATTTACTTATCTTTCAGGTCGAAAGCCCGTGTCTCTTACTCGGGGAATCATATTCTGCGCTGGTCAACAATTTCATACTACCTCATGCAGCAATTTGAAGGTAAATTATACTTTATCCATTTATATATATATATATATATATATATATATATATAAATATATATATATATATATATATATGTATATTTATATATATATATATATATAATATAATATATATATATCTATATATATATATATATATAATAATTCACTCTAAATAAGATAATTTCCAGAAGCTTTGTATTGCAATGAGTGTTATCATGGAATTAGCATAAGAGGAACCCCATTCTAATTGTTCTCAACAAAACACTGAAGAAAGAGGATGTATTATTTTATTTCCGACAATTGTAAAGTTTATTCTTCATTGACTGCAAGAGAATGGGAATTTTCTTTTTTCAACACTGTCCATGACCCCTATCTGGGCAGTCTCTGCCTTCTTGTAGTGACCGTTTTTATATCCAAAATAATTGACCCTTCTTATAGTCAGAACCCTCTTTTATGTATGTGTACGCGTGTTCTAGCATTTGTTTTCTCAGTTTATTTCTCCAAGAGACTATCACACCTACTGCAAACATAGGGATTGTGCTGGCAAAAAAAAAAAAATAAATAAATAAATAAAATAAATAAAAAATATATAAGATAGCTATATTATCTAATATTTTATGTTACCTTCATTTAAAACGTTCAAGATTCTAATATATTTAGTAAGATTAAATATTTTATGCAGCTCACCAAAATTACATTTTAAATACGAACAGTAAAAGAAAGATTTTCTAAAATCATATGGACACCAGTTTAATCTTTTGACTCAAATAGGTCATCATGATTCCTCAGATGTGAGAAGGTGCTTTCCAAACGCTACTTTGTACTTAATCTGTGCATGCCTTAAGTTATGTAATCAAAACAAACATATTTATTGAAAAATCATCTGGCAAATGGCTTGTGCATATTTGCATATGTAAATCATAATTATTCCTTAAATAGATTTGCTGGTAACTGGTGAAATAAATAAAATCAAGCATTGTTAAACGTGTTTTTCATATATGTTTGTTCAAAAGCCCAAATATCTATCTATGATAATAAAATTCGAGTGGATCTTTCTTGTTTATCCGTCCTGGGTGGGGCCGGGGTCTGTAGGATATAAGGGGGGGGGGTAGGTTAAACTTGATACATCCACCCTCCTCTTGAAAACCTGTTTGTCTGCCCCAGGTGGGGTGGGATAGGTAGTGGACTGGGAGGGTAGGCGAGACATGACGTGCAGCGCCGGGTTCGAGCGCAGCATAGCACGCGCTATCAAGCTTGTTGTGGCAGTAATGAGTATGTTACTTTTTCATATGGAAGACAATTCTGAACACTGTATAAGAGTAATTAAAACAGACACGTGTCTATTTTGGGATAAGCACAGCATCATTCCGCAATATCGCGTTTATGAGGAATTTCATTTATTTCTATAGTGATATGTTCAGTGGAATACGAAGAATTTTTTTTTTTCTTTTTTTATGATATTCTTCTCCAGCTGTGAGATGGATCGTTAGACTACCACAACCAATCTAGTTTGAAGATAATCCATCAATAAATAATATGAAAATACTGTAAATTGAAAAACATAGGGGAGAGACAACTAATGGAGTGACAAGCAGTGACTAATTAGATATGCAAATTAGTTCATCCAGTTGCTTAAATCGTTTAGAATTATTAAGAAAAGAAAACTATATAGTTAGACATGAATTATTCATGAGTCAACGACTTTATCAGCATGATTGAATCATTTTAAATGCATTGTTTCTACGAATCATATAATAATACGATCTTGGGGATAAATTCATTTTTATATACCTCATTGTAAAAACATTTATTGTGAATGACTAGAAAGGTAATGCAAGGAAAGATATGGTAATGATCAGACTGGTTAAGGAATTAGTTTATATTATATATATATATATATAATATATATATATATAGTGTATATATATATATATATATATTATATATATATGATATATATATATATATATATATATATGTATATTATCTATATATATATATTGAACTTGAGAAACCTTGAATGACAATTGTTATTCATCTGAAATTTAGAAAAAAAGTAGATCTGGTATTTCAAGAGAGCATAAACTGTTTTCACAAATGATATTAGGGACTGTTGCAATTTTAAAATGGGAAACCTTCCTTAAAGTATAATACTGAACTCAAAAGATAAACAGTAGAAAGTTGAAGGAAAAGAATTAGTACCGTTTATTAGAATTCAAAAAAATTAGCGTAAGTGATGCAGTTAAGCAGTGCATAATCGTTTGAAAATTTTGCTTAAAACTATTCTTGAAAAATGTCAACCATTTTCTTTTATAATTGTAAACGTCACGTTCTATTAATAATAGATAGGAAACGCTCAAAGTGCGACGCATTTTGGCATTTACCCTTCTAGAGTTGCCACTAAACAAGACAAATAAATAAATGTTGATTCCTTGACGAAGATAGAAGGCTGTAAATCTTTATGAAAGTATTGAACACGTCCCCCCCCCCCAAAAAAAAAAAAAATGTGAAAGTAAAGAAATTTTAACTCTTAGCAAAAAAAATAAGTTTTACAAAGTATCAAGTTAATTTTAAAGGAAAGTAAACTTAAACAAAACTTTACTTGAGGTAAGCAGGCTCTAATTAGGAAACAGAGCTGATTTTACCATGACGAGAAACTGAACGTAACAAAGTTGGAAAATTCTTGATACTACTTCAAGTATTGATCATTCCACAGAGCCAAGATTGGCGTATAAATAGATTTCAAATAAACCAAAGATATATATATAGATATATATATATATATATATATATATATATATATATATATATATATATATATATATAGATATATATATGTATATATCATACATATATATATATATATATATATATATATATATATATATATATATATATATATATATATACATACATATATATATGCACACATCCTTTTCCTCCCAACTAAACTTAAGTAGTATACATAATAGTCCATACTAACGTTCATAACCAGCTTTCCTAAGCGAAAATAATCTCAATAACAAGTCGTACATGTTCTGAAAATTGAAAGTTTGTTTTTACAGTCAGCATTTAAAAACGCACATGAAAATATCAAGGTGTGGTCTTAAAACTACTTCACTGAGTACATCGTTTAAGATATTTAGGTGTAGTTTTGTAACTAGTACGATTTCTTTCAAGATGTATTTCTGGGGAGACATTTCAACTTTCGTTCTCATACTAAGTGTACCCTAACGCACGTTCATTGATTTTAAGTTAATACCCAAGGTGTGTGCGTATTTTGTAACAAGTGGGTATGTACACAGTAATGTTATGACTAAGTGAGTCTTAATCTTAATCTATATTCATAGCCTGAATTTTAAAACAACACGTCTTGAACATGACCTCTGAGAGGCCTTCAGCGTCGAGTGGTTCCAAAAATCATCTAAAAAGGAGGCGATTAGAGAGGAAACTCCTTTACTTAACTTCACTTGACTCCACTTCTCCTTAACTTCCCCAGAAATTAGCTCTCGTCTGGCCTAATTCAATAAGTAGCACGTTCAGGCCGCGGAAGTTTCTAACCCCCCCCCCCCACCACCTCCCTCTTTTTTTTTTTTTTTTTTTTTTTTTTTTTTCTTAGGTCCGAATCTTGTTGTGTTTACCTTGCAACACCAGCTTACGAAAGTTATCTTCGTGATACAGCTGTGGGTATGTAATGTCTGAAGAAAACCAAAATGTTAACCTCGTTTTATTTTTCTTAAGAGAGTGTGCTTTGAAAAATTTACTGTTTGCTCGTTATAGAGCTACTATAGAAGGATGTTAACGTATTGATTATTGCTGTAAATTCTTCATAAAGGTTCCTCTAGAGCTTTTTCAGACTGAAAAGGTAAAATAGGATGAAAGATAAAATATTAGAGGTTCACCATTATATGAATCGAGTTTTACTAAGTATTATGTATCGTTCAAATTGGCGTTTATATTTTAATTTTTCATCTTTCCTAACTAATTTTTCTTAACTAGAATAGACTATATTCTCTCAACTAGCATAGATATAAAACAAATAATAAATGCGCCGAGGAAAC
>NC_061108.1:12152193-12157193 GCF_015104395.2 Macrobrachium nipponense
CGAAAGCATTATCCTTTTGCCAGAACTACAAATGAATAACAAATTACAGAATAAAATTCGTCTTCTTCGCAATCCTTGCTGCTTACGCATATTTCTGGTAATTCGTTCTGTGACTTATTACCAGATTTTTCATTTCCTCTCTCTCTTCGTCTTCATTTTCAGTAAGGTTCACACTTTTTTTTTTTTTTTCATTTCAAACTTAAAATCAGAAATACATTTTTTAGCCATACTTCTTCATCTAAGGAGAAACAATGGTACCCCCACTCAAAATTTCTTTATTTTGTAGCAGTGGAGAATTGATGCATATAAAAAAATCGAAGTTTGAAGAATATTTTCATAAACCATTCTTCGTACATAATGTCTTCTCCCATTGTTTTTTTTATTTCATTCCTGCATCACTGTTTAACAGTTTCTGCAACTTTTACTTATAGAAAATAATGTATATGGTAATAGTATCAGATTAATTATGAATACATAAATTCATATACACACAGCATAGACATATATATTTATATATATATATATATATATATATATATATATATATATATATATATATATATATATATATATATATGTGTGTGTGTGTGTGTGTGTGTGTGTGTGTATCTCTCTCCGTGTGTGTATGTGTTAGCTTGATGCTAGGTTGATAGCTTGTAGATAAAAAAAAAAAAAACAAATTTTTGGGTTGGGTGCTCAAGTGCTATCTGAAAACTGTAGCTATAAAATTTGGCAACCCTTTTGCAATAATTGAAGAAAACCTTGGGGGACCCATTTTATCTGTTATAGCAATACGTTTTTGCTATGTTTCCTTATTGCTGGCTGATGGCCGTTTAAGCGAAAACTGAGCAACACTGAAGAATCTTTATCTTTGTACGCTTCAAAAAACTAACTCCATCTCGTTTTAAGACCGGCTGCTCGCGAATCCTCATCCCCCCCCCCCCCCCTCGCCCCCACAAAAAGAAACGATCTATTCCACAGAGAGAGTTATGACGATTGGCAAATGATATGAAAGAGCAGACCTTCGTCTGATTGATTCTCTCCGCTCCCTGTATCTCCTTTTTTCGAAAACGGGTGATTATTCTTGATGTGGAGATTGAACGGCACACTCAGCCAGATGACATATTCCCAGAGATGGGAAAACGATTTTATGGTGGATTGTACGTATCCGAAAAAAGACCTCAGGAATTGATTACTCTGTTGATATGTCTGACATATAACCTCTTTGGAAATGACGGATTTGATGTGTTTCCATATTGACCGAGATGAGTTTCCTAGAACGTATTTGAGAGGTATGTACAGAACACAGAGTTACAAGAATTAATTTAGTAAAACATAGTAGATTATAAACGCTACCTTCACAATTGTATTGATGTTACAATGAAGGGCATTCATTGCAGGTACCTCGAGAATTGAATTTTGAAGAAGGGAAAACCATCAGTATTAAATCATTTCTTGAAACAATGAAGAAAATCAAAACAGCAATCACAAGTATGAACTCTTAATCCGTCATACTCGTTAAGCTTACGTAGCTTCTCAAAAAGGAAGTGATTTATTTTAGGTTATTGTATTCCAGATTTATTCCAGATTCAAGATTTTATTCCAGATTTAATCCAAATTCAAGATTTATTCCAGATTCAAGAATTTATTCCAGATTCCAGATTTATTCCCGATTTATTCCAGATTTCAGATTTATTCCCGATTTATTCCAGATTCAAGATTTACACCAAATTCAAGACTTTATTCATGACTCAAGATTTATACCAGATTCAGGATTTATTCCAGATTCAAGCTTTTAGTCCATATTCAAGATTAATTCCAGATTTATTCCAGATTCAAGATCTTATTCAATATTCCAGATTAATTCCAGATTCAAGATTTATTCCCAATTTATTCCAGCTTCAAGATTATATTCCATATTCAAGATTTATTCTGTGCAGACGGTATCTTTCAACCTATTTTAATACGTAGTATTTCATGGACCTAAGTAATGGTTAGTTCTGAATAACAATGCTTCCACGGCACTTTCAGTATTGTACATAATTTGAAAATTTAAAATAAACAAAAATCTGAAAATTATTACTACATAAATGTTGGTTGGACAATAAAATAAGTACAGTGACGTGAATTGAAGCATGAAAACCCTATAATAAAAATTTATTACATTATTAATTATGTGATAAATGTCTGTGTTTCCTTTTCGTTGGTAAATAGGTTAGTGGTGCTTCGATATCTTCATAACTTGAGATTTTAAGGACCATAAACTGCGGCGTGAGAATAGACTAAAATGATTCCATATGAAAGACAAACATTGCCTTCCACTTCCTACCGATTGGAACAACATTCATTCATGACAGTGATAAAGATCACAAGTATTGATTTTGTATATTTCTATGAAACAAAGGTCTATCATTTTCATTAATTTTTATTATTAAAGTTTGCATCTCGTCTTTCTGCGTGAAAGTAGAAGAAGAGAGAGCCTGTAACGGATAAAAAAACATTTACCAATTACCCAGAATGAAAGATATTCTATTTTGACCACTGAATGCGTTTGTAACTTTTAACTCGATTTTTTTTCACTTGAAATGAATAGCAGTGATAGGATATACATATGATGTTCATGCAATAACTGACTATTTGATTTTAAATGAACAAATTGTAGCCTCTGTAGATTTCTCGGCATGGGAAAAATGTCACAGGAAATTCTGATCGAATGCTGGAATACAGGATGCTGTATAGAATCTACGCCTTACGCTATAATATGAGTAAAATGAAAAATAAGCAATTACCAATTTGTTGTTTAATCACAAATGCGAAAGTAAAGTACCTTAAGGCATCATGAGCCGTTAGAGTTTCGTGGATATATCTGGGGAGAGAATGTTTCTTTACAATTCAAAACCTACGGACAATGGCGAAGATTACTGAATAAGGAATAATAAAGAGAAAAAAAAGCTAAAACGAAAATGCATTGCAAACTTTCCCGTGGTTGTTGCTGAATGCATCACTCCAATGTCAATTAACGTTTAATGGCTGATTAGTAATGGAACTAGGTTGCGGGATTGGAGTCGTTCATGTGACAAAGTGATTTTAACTGCAAAGACGAGTTTCCTTTGATGCTGAATTAACATGGCTCCGGGCGATGAGGCGTGTTTGCTAGATCTGGTTATAACCGGTATTCAGCGTAAACAATGGGAAAGGAGTTACAAGGAGTTACAAGGATTAGGATGTCTCAAAGACTTGTTAGTCCATCCTAAGAGGAGACATCGTGTGCTCACTTATTTGTAGGAGCAGGTTTTAATGTTCATTCAGAGAGAGAGAGAGAGAGATAGAGAGAGAGAGAGAGATAGAGAGAGAGAGAGAGAGAGGGAGAGTTACGAGGATTAGGATGTCTCAAAGACTTGTTCGTCCATCCTAAGAGGAGACATCATGTGCTCACTTATCTGTAGGAGCAGGTTTTACTGTGCATTGAGAGAGAGAGAGAGAGAGAGAGAGAGAGAGTTACAAGGATCAGGATGTCTCAAAGACTTGTTCGTCCATCCTAAGAGGAGACATCATGTGCTCACTTATCTGTAGGAGCAGGTTTTAATGTGCATTGAGAGAGAGAGAGAGAGAGAGAGAGAGAGAGAGAGAGAGAGAGAGAGAGAGTTACAAGGATTAGGATGTCTGAAAGACTTGTTATTCCATCCTAAGAGGAGACATCGTGTGCTCACTTATTTGCAGGAGCAGGTTTTACTGTGCATTCAGTGTCTTAATGATTTTGTTTAGCTTTCTTTTAAACTTTTCCACGCTGTTGCTGTTTGCAACTTCTGGTGGCAGTTTATTTCACGTGTCCCATATCTTGTATGTAAAGAAGTTCCCACTATGGGACGTGTTGTATCTCTTCAGCTCTAGTTTCCATCTATTATTTCTTGTCTGATTTTCAAAGGAGGAGACGGAGATCTGTCGGTAAATGAGCAGACTTGTCGTCATTTTCTATTGTTTACTCATTTCCCGCGATCGATGAAATGACAGTTCGCTAAATGTTGCTATATTTCGAGAAACGGAAGTTTTAAGACGTCGTATTGAGGAGCGAAAACGATCGTATTTGCATATAATGGGTCATACGCGAAAAATATGTTACTCCAGAAAATGTAATGATGCGAAGTAGTCTTTGAAAATTTGAGATTTTGTGCACAGTTGCTGTTACGTTGGAAAACTATGTGGTATCCTGTTGTCCAGTATCTAAAATTTTAAGTTGAATTAACGGGAAACATTTGAGTTTGAATGTTATTGACAGGATAATGCAATGGTTAAAAATGATGCAGCTTAAGGAAGATTTTATTTTCTTTGTGCATCCTAATGCAACCTTAATGAGGATATATTTGAATATCAAAAACAATACGGAAAATAGATTGACGTTTCTTTACACAGTAAAGAAATATTAGGCTTTTTCAGTAATGTTTTGATATTTTAGTGCATTTCTATTGCAGCAAAAATGTTGATATATATAAGAAAATATAAGGCGTCTATGTGAAAACAATATGGAAAATGTATTTTCAAAAATACACTGGCATTGCTTTGCATAGAACCAGCTCAGGATTGTATGAAACCCTGTAGGTTACCTCATCACGTATTCCTCAATTTACTGAAAAAGTGTTACAATGGAGTTGAAAACATTTTCCATTACTCTTTGTTTTTTCAATATTTTTATTTTTTTATCTATTTATTTTTTTTTTTTTACATTTTCCATTACACTGTTTTATCAGTATGATATTTTTGCCCTTATTCAGTCATAATACGCAATATATTTTCGTAATTTTATGAATAACTTTCGATGAGAATTTTTTTTGGTATAAATTATGTTTCGTATGTATGCTTTAATATACAGGGTGCCCATAAAGTCCAAGTGCCATTACAAGTATTTATTGCTCAGAATGGTACTGGTACTTCATGGACACCTTGTACTTTTACTTGTATTTGGAGACATATCCATCGGTACCATTAGTTGGTACCTCTTATAA
>NC_061108.1:12162193-12172193 GCF_015104395.2 Macrobrachium nipponense
CAACTGTACAGGAAACTCGATTGCGCCGAAGATTCTTTACTTGTTCGTGCATTGCACCAAACTTAAAAAAAGATGACCAAGGGAATTTACTCAGCTATAGAATACGAACTATTTGAGGAGACAACATTATTAGACACAAGACCAACTTCCCTTTGCAGGTGAGACACCAATCTCCCAATCACACGTCCATTTGCGAGGTCATATATCAGTCTCCTGGACAGCAATTCGCGAATCCGGGTACATTGGCTTCTCCTGGAAGATAATCGTTGCTACAATTATTGGTGTTGGAAGAATATATATATATATATATATATATATATTATATATCTATATATATATATATATATATATATATATATATATATATATATATACAGCTATTTGTGAAGATATATGTAAGAAAGGGAAAATTTCAAACTTTAGAAATATTTGTGCCAATAACGATGCTGCTTCCTCTTCTGTTTACTCCACTCAGGTCATTTCTCCCACAAACCACCCAACCACCATAGAACAAGCAGTTGACAATAGAAACATTGAATGGGGTACATCTCATCACCGCCAACTCATCGCCGCCAACTCATCGCCGCCTACTCATCCCCGGCCCCAACTCATCCCTGGCCCAACTCCATCCCTGGCCCTCAAAACTCAATCCCTGGTGCCCAACTCATTCCCTCACTGATTAATGAAATTCAGTAAATATTAAAAACACCTTTATTCAGAATCAAGTATGACTCTTTCATGACACTAAAAATTAATTAACACCATATAATTAAAGACAAAAAATCCATGAAAATATAGAAAAAAAAATTATTTTATGAGAAATGCCTCTTAAACATTCAATGGGAGTCCTTTCATTAAAATTTTGGACAATTCTAAGAATGCGGGAATCAGTATCCCTGTACTTTTTTAATTTGGTGGGTGGTGAACTGCCTGCTATAAGTGATTCCAAATAAAAATCTCTACCTTTCTCAACTTTTTTAAGTGCATTTATGAATTTCCAGAGTGTAGGATGTTCCATTCCTGATTCCATTTGTAATCTTCTGTTCGCTCCTTCTGCATGGTTGTTTGTTTTATCTTCATGATTCAAAGTTCGAAAATACAAATTCCACATTTCCAATGGAAAGAGTGGTGCACGTCTGCTATTTCCACGTCTGTTTAACCGACCTATATAATTGTCTTCAAGCCAGTTCAAGATTGGCACATGCTCTGGGGATAATTCATCAGCTAAGACATCAATATATGAATCAATATGCAAGCGCCAGTATCATCTTTACTTGTAAAGAAAACTGGCTATCGTTATTATAGCGAGAACTTAGATCCAAAGCCGCAATGTGTTTTTGCATGTTTTGGCTAAGGTGAAAGAAGCACCCTTTTAGTTCGACTTGTGGAAAATTTTCCTTGATTGCCAAAAATGCTGCAATTTCAAAATCACATACAACCGATTTCGGGTTTACTGTCGGTTGACATTCTTTTATCATTTTAAATAGCCTTGAATATGTAACTTTCCGTTTGTTAGGTAATAGAGCATAAAGCACTGGAATGACACCTCTGATTTTTTGAGCCATTACAATATACACCTGAGAAAATAGCGTGTGTGTGTGTGTGTGTGTGTGTGTGTTGGACCGGTGATGAGTTGGGCCGGGTATAAGTTGGGCTGGAGATGAGCTGGGCCGGAGATAAGTTGGGCCGGGGATAAGTTGGGTCGGAGATGAGTTGGCGGTGATGAGTTGGCTGGCGATGAGATGGCGGCGATGAGTTGTCCCCCACGAAGATCTAGACGAATTCTGGAAAGAGCGAGGGCTCAACCACCTGATCATTCATAATATGAACTAGCTTGTTACCTAACCGTTGTTTTTTCAAATGTTTGTGCTCTTACTTGTTAGTTCCTTGAGGTGACATATCACACTTTAGTGAACAAGACCACAGTTGATGGTCGAAAGGTTTAATCCTGTACAAGAATATATATTTTAATCTACAAGAGGATTTTACTTCATTGTGGATTGCATCCCCATTTACTTAGAGGTACGACATGGTACCTGGCTTCCGCATATATATATATATATATATATATATATATATATATATATATATATATATATATATATATATATACACACACACACACACACACATATATATATATATTATATTTATATATATATATATATATATATATATATATATATATATATATATATATATATATATATATATATATATATATATATATATATATCGAGCTACAAAGTCCTTTAATATCTATTCGCTCTACCTCAGAATTAATATATTTTCATATATGCTTAAACGAAGGGGAAATTTTTTCTCGATAATAGATTTACCTGTACTTGGGCGCGAACGCAAGTGCATTCAAATCCAGACACGTCAGTGAAGCTCTGCCACCCCACCACCGCGAGAGGCCAAAGGTTTATGTCGTCTCTCACCTTCAAATACTTCCGAGGTAGAGCGAATAGATATTAAAGGACATTGTAGCTCGATATATGTATATGAATCATGGTAATGTGATATGACTTATGTAAATGCTACGTGTTGTCAAAAAGCGCTACTTACACTACCGGAGTTGAGGCGAGATGATGTTGTCTCCAAACCAACGAATATTTCAGCGCGAGAAGTATTTGAGGGTGAGAGACTACATAAACCTTTGGCCTCTTGCGGTGGTGGGGTGGCAGAGCTTCAATGACGTGCATGGATTTGAATGTACCTGCGTTCGCGCCCAAGTACAGGTAAATCTATTATCGAGAAAAAAAAATTCCCCTTCGGTTAAGATATATGAAAATATATTAATTCCGAGGAGTAGAGCGAATAGATATTAAAGGACATTGTAGCTCGATATGTATATGAATCACGGTTAATGTGATGTGACATATATATATATATATATATATATATATAATATATATATATATATATATATGTATAATATATATATATATATATATATATATATATATATATATATATATATATATATATATATATATATATATATATATATATATATATATATATATATAATATATATATTATATAAATATATATATATATATATATATATATATATATATATTATATATATATATTAAATATATATATATATATATATATATATATATAAATATATATATATATATATATATATAATATATAATATATATATATATATATATATATATATATATATATATATATATATATATATATATATATATATATATATATATATATATATATTTATATATATATATATATATATATATATATATATATATATACATACATATATATATATATATATATATATATATATATATATATATATATATATATATATATATAAAAGACAAGAATCTACTAAGGATAGAGAAACCATGTAGTTCTGCAAGGCCTTTCGACGTCTTTATCCTTCACTTAGCAGTATACTTAGTAAAAGACAACAAGTCGATAGGCCTATGGGAACTCCATTGTTTCGCTTTCCTTCGTGGATTAGTATTTATTTTATATATTCGTCACGTTCCCATATTTGCGTGATTCAGTTGTACTATAAGTGTGTGTGTATATATATATATATATATATATATATATATATATATATATATATATATATATATATATATATATATATATCTATTATATATGAGGTTTTAGTCTTCCATTTTCACGAAGGTAGAAAACAGCTTTCGATAAGGGCCAGTGGAGGCCGAAACTGTTGAACGAAAAGGAAATTCAGCTTTCTTTTCATATGTGGACTACAACCCTCGTATATATAATATATAATATATATATAATATATATATATTATATATATATCTATATATATATATATATATATATAATGTATATATATATATGTTATATATATATATATATATATAAATATATATATATATTATATATATAATGATGTTATATATCGTTCCCATGATGAATCAATGATTACACAAGGAGACTTTGCCTAGTTGCACGTGTCACAGAATTTCGACGAAATCGGAACTGCATATCACAAAACCAGTATACGATCTGTACCCAAATTAACATTCTCCACTTTTCCTATCTTTCAGATTAATTAGGAAAGGCCTTGGAGCTGACACAATCCTATCCAGGTAAGAGCTCACCTTCCTCACGTAAATATTGTCTGGAAGTCCCGTACATTACAGCATTATAACCAGCGCGCTTAACCTGAAGGAAAAAGATGTAATGATTTTTTCCTTCAATTTTATTTTTAATTTTTTTTTTCTTCATTTTTTTATTTTTTATTTTTTTTTTATTTTTTTATTTTCCGGGAACCTGCATTTTCCCTGGAATTTTACCTAAGGTCAGGTAAAAGGGGGAAAAAAATCCGACTCCAATGGTGATGCCTTGCTCGGTAAGTTAGGAAAAAGGGAGTCTCAAATTACTCAGACTTAATTGAAGAGAGAGAGAGAGAGAGAGAGAGAGAGAGAGAGAGAGAGAGAGAGAGATTACGGTTAGCCTGACTTCGTCTTTAGCTTCAGATAAAGATTTTTCTATTTTATTTGATTCATTAATTTGATGGTCTTGACGTTCGATTCGTGTTAGCGTTTATCTTTTATAGATAAATTTATTTCTTAGTTTTGGGTATTTGGTTCCCGTGAAGGATTGGGCAGAAGAAGATTCATATTTGCCCTTTCTCCGAGGTAAGCCTACAAATTACTTTGTAGTTGCTATTGTTCTTGTTGGTGTCGGGGCAGGAAAGCTTAATAAGGTCTGAAAAAATTTGTTTCGCGTTGAGTTAAAGATACAGGAATTTTAGGATTGGATATT
This sequence comes from Macrobrachium nipponense, assembly GCF_015104395.2. Taxonomy (NCBI): domain Eukaryota; kingdom Metazoa; phylum Arthropoda; class Malacostraca; order Decapoda; family Palaemonidae; genus Macrobrachium; species Macrobrachium nipponense. The sequence goes on from NC_061108.1 coordinate 12,166,991, forward strand.
TATGATTCATTTAGAACGAAAATGTAAATAAACATATAATGTGCATGTTAAACAGTACAGAACTAATATTTCTAATAAAATATAGCGTTTTTTTTTTATTTTCGTTGGTGAAACAAGCCTCTATTTGAACGTAGATTTTATCCCGAGCTTCGATTAGGCTGGATGTCGGATCACGCCTTTTCTGGTAAAAAAAAAGGGGGGGGGGGCCGGTTTCGTAATGAGTTTTCTTGTTAGAATTCTTAAATATTGTTTGCATATTATCCTTTATTCTGCATTTGATGTTCCATCTACTGACCTAAATTTGGATATACATTTAAAAACAATTAAATCAAAATAATTATATAAATATCCCCACATATAGACATATATATGTAATTGAAACACCAGCAGGGAAGCGCCATCTACATATCAGTAAGGACACCAAGGCCAAAACCCGGAACAGCATTTTGTACAACTTTATTGGGACATGTTTTCGAGTAGTACTATCACTCGTTATCAACCTACAAAATTAATTAAAATAAATGACATTGTAGTTCTTGCAATCAAATTTACAATAATAAAATGATATGTATAAAAATTATAAGAGTACGTTAAAGATAGCTAATAATTAAAAAAAAACTATAAGGAAAAAATTGCTAAATGAAACAATTGAGTAGATAAAATAAAATGAAGCAGAATGCAAATTAAGTCACAAAAACGGATGGTACAAAAGAAACAGTAAATATACTAAGTCGATATACAAACAGCAGGATGCAGACTAAAAAACACAAAAGTGAGGTAAACAGCTACATTTCTAGCCAAGGAAGGCTTTATCTTAACAGAATATAAACTTCTAGAATGTCGAGGTCTGTAGCAAAAACGGGCAGAGGTTAAAATAGAAAAAATCATCGATATGTAAAGGGTGACCAGACTCCTCGCTGTGTTCCCTAATTGCACTATAACTAGGTCTTGTAAGATAATTGCCTGTACGAAATGACCTACCAAGTGCTCAAACCATCTCATCAAGTGATCTGGTAGTTTTTCCGACGTAAGTGGCATCACAAACCACCCTGCACGCCATTTATAGATCAGATTGGAGCGAAGGCTTGTTGGTTATAGGGTCTTTAATTTTAAAGAAATTTCCTAATTTATTTTGTAAAGTAAAATATATCTTGATATCCAGCTGAGGGTAACCAATGGACAAAATAGAAATTAATTGATTTTTTAGATCGTAACTATGAGTTCCAGTAAAAGTTAAAGGTAAATAAATAACAGGTTTCTTTACGTTAGCAGTAGTTTCGGGTTGTTTGTTTACATACAATTTTGAAAGTTGTTTACCAATATATGTATTACGTAATTCAACGGATAGCCATTGTAAGAGTGACCTTAGAAATTCCAATTCTTCGTGTAAATTCAAATAGCCAGACAAATTTTATATGCTCTCGTAACTAGCGTAAATAGTAAATTCATCTTATATTCAAAGGTGTAGCTGATTGAAATTTAGACATAAGACCTGTGAAAGTAGGCTTTGTAAAGACTGAAGTGTTAAATTTATTATTAAGTTTTTTACTTGAATATTTAGAAAAGCAAGTGTATGATTATCTTCGACTTCAGATGTAAATTCTATATTATATGCTTACTATTAAGGTACTCTAAAAAACGAGGAATCTGGTCACGACTCTTAAAAATTAAGAAAGTATCATCAACATACCTCCTGTACAATAAGGGCTTAAATCTAAAGGGCAATCGTCTAACCGTTTCTTCTCCATAAAACACATAAAAGCATTAGCCAGAGATGGTCCTATACTGGATCCCATACTTACACCATCAATTTGCTTATATAACAAACTGTTAAACAAAAAATAACATTCTTTGGTAGCTAGGATTAAAAGTTCCTTTAACTGAGATCTGTTGAACCCGTTACACAATATCATTATTATCTTTAAACAGCTCATCTAGACAGATGTCATTCGTGTCATCCAGGGGAATTTGAGTGAAAAGAGACTTCACATCCAATGATGCCATAACACAATTATCAAATTACAGTTTCTTAGGCAGTTGAAAAACCTCTAAAGAGGTTTTTTCATGGCCTTCAAGCGTCGGGTCTAGACCAGGACGTCTGTATGGACTCCCCAAGGTCCACAAGGAAAACTGCCCATTGAGACCTATTCTATCAGCTATTGGAACTGCCAACTATAATACCGCAAAGTTTCTTGTTCCCATCCTTGCGCCGTTAACTACAAATGAGTATACCTTGAATGACTCCTTTCATTTTATCAACTGCCTAAGAAACTGTAATTTTGATAATTGTGTTATGGCATCATTGGATGTGAAGTCTCTTTTCACTCAAATTCCACTGGATGAGACGATTGACATCTGTCTAAAACGAGCTGTTTAAAAATAATAATGATACTGTCAACGGGTTCAACAGGTCTCAGTTAAAGGAACTTTTAATCCTAGCTACCAAGAATGTTATTTTTTGTTAACAGTTTGTTATATAAGCAAATTGATGGTGTAAGTATGGGATCCAGTATAGGACCATCTCTGGCTAATGCTTTTATGTGTTTTATGGAGAAGAAATGGTTAGACGATTGCCCTTTAGATTTTAAGCCCTTATTGTACAGGAGGTATGTTGATGATACTTTCTTAATTTTTTAAGAGTCGTGACCAGATTCCTCGTTTTTTAGAGTACCTTAATAGTAAGCATATATAGAATTTACATCTGAAGTCGAAGATAATCATACACTTGCTTTTCTAGATATTCAAGTTAAAATCTTAATAATAAAATTTCACACTTCAGTCTTTAGAAAGCCTACTTTCACAGGTCTTATTTCTAAATTTCAATCAGCTACACCTTTGAAATATAAGATGAATTTATATTTACGCTAGTTACGAGAGCATATAAAATTTGTTCTGGCTATTTGAATTTACACGAAGAATTGGAATTTCTAAGGTCACTCTTAAAAAACAATGGCTATCCGTTGAATACGTAAATACATATATTGGTAAACAACTTTCAAAATTGTATGTAAACAAACAACCCGAAACTACTGCTAACGTAAAGAAACCTGTTATTTATTTACCTTTAACTTTTACTGGAACTCATAGTTACGATCTAAAAAAGCAATTATTTTCTATTTTGTCCATGGTTACCCTCAGCTAGATATCAAAATATATTTTACTTTACAAAATAAATTAGGAAATTTCTTTAAAATTAAAAGACCCTATACCAACAAGCCTTCGCTCCAATCTGATCTATAAATGGCAGTGCAGTGGTTGTGATGCCACTTACGTCGGAAAAAAACTACCAGATCAGCTTGGATGAGATGGTTTGAGCACCTTGGTAGGTCATTTCGTACAGGCAATTATCTTACAAGACCTAGTTATAGTGCAATTAGGGAACACAGCGAGGAGTCTGGGCACCCTTTACATATCGATGATTTTTCTATTTTAACCTCTGCCAGTTTGCTACAGACCTCGACATTCTAGAAGTTTTATATTCTGTTAAGATAAAGCCTTCCTTGGCTAGAAATGTAGCTGTTACCTCACTTTTGTGTTTTAGTCCATGCATCCTGCTGGTTTGTATATCGACTTAGTATATTTACTGTTCTTTTGTACCATCGTTTTGTGACTTAAATTTGCATTCTGCTTCATTTTATTTTATCTACTCAATTGTTTCATTTAGCAATTTTTTAATTATAATTTTTTTTTAATTATTAGCTATCTTTTAACGTACTCTTATAATTACATATCATTTTATTATTGTAAATTTGATTGCAAGAAACTACAATGTCATTTATTTTAATTTTGTAGGTTGATAACGAGTGATAGTACTACTCGAAAACATGTCCCAATAAAGTTGTACAAAAATGCTGTTCCGGGTTTTGGCCTTGGTGTCCTTACTGATACATATATATGTATGTGTATATATATATATATATATAATATATATATATATATATATATATATATATATATATATATATCTATATATATATCAAATAGAGGGATCCACAGTAATATCCTTGTTTATCTAGATATAATATGTTTATACAAAGCTTAAAGCTTTCGTCCATCCTCCTGTGGACTTGATCACTAAGCAAATGAGACATGTAATGGTGAAGAATTCCAAAAAAAGTTATGTTACCCAAGTTTTTTATCGACAGATGTCTTTCTAGAGCCAGAAGTATGTTTTATAATCCAAAGGGAACGCTGTTCGACTGCTAATTTTAAATGCCTTCCCCTTCCTTATAATCATGACTGAAAAAAGTTTCCAATAATCTTAGAAAAGAAACAAAAGACATGGGTATAGCGTAGTTTTTCAATACCCTAATACTCTTAAAAAGAAAATTATCAAAAACAGTTGCAGAAAACCAAAACACCGCTGTTGGAGTCTATGCTATAGGATGTAAAAATTGTGACAAATGCTATATTGGTGAAAGCGGTCGTTCTCTGGACCAGAGGAAACGTGAACATGTTGCAGCTTGCCGTTTGGGCAACGTTTACAGCGCCATTGCCAAGCATACTTGGGATTCCGATCATGCCATCGACTTCAAGGGAGGAAAAGTTATTTATAAGAGTGCGGATAGGACCACTAGGAGAATTGTCGAAGGAGCTCTCATCACTTTGAATGACACTTTTGAGGGATACTGGCATACAGAACAATTTACTTTTGAGTGAAGAAATTTGCAAAGGGCCAGAATAAAGAACTTCAGAAATTGTGTACAGCCTCCTTCAATCTGATAATGTAAATAACCATCCTTCGCCCGTTCAAGAGCCTAATCTACAAACTACCTTTTTGGTTAACGACCGTCAAGATGTCATTCAGGAAGAAGACCGGCGCTTTGTCCCGCCTCGTAGATCACAGCGAATTATGGAAAGGCAAACGACCCAATGACTTGTTCGAATTTTTTTTTTTTTACCTTGTTAATGTTCTTTGTCTGTTTGTTTATTTTTATTTGGAATTCTTCACCAATACATGTCTCATTTGCTTAGTGATCAAGTCCACAGGAGGATGGACGAAAGCTTTAAGCTTTGTATAAACTATTATATCTAGATAAACAAGGATATTACTGTGGATCCTCTATTGATTTCTTAGAAGCACGATACAGTGTTTTTATATTGCATATATATATATTATATATATATATATATATATTATATATATATATATAAAACATTAAAACATATATATTATAGCATTATATATTGATATATATAGATA
>NC_061108.1:12177193-12192877 GCF_015104395.2 Macrobrachium nipponense
ATATATATATATATATATAGATATATATATACAGTATATTTTAGTATAGTATAGTATATATATATATATATATATATATGATATACCTATATATATATATATATATATATATATATATATGATATATATATATATATAGATATATCATATATATATATATATATATATATATATATATATATATAGATATATATATATATATATAATTTATATATATATATATTATATATATAGATATAGTATATATATATATATATATATATATATATATATATTATATATATATATATATCTATATATTACATATATACATACATATCATCCAAAATAATGTGGAAAATCTCATCAAATCTTCGATAAACCTCACCAAGAAAAGTTTCAGACGAAATCGCTTTATCAGTTCAGGATAAAATAAATCGAAATCTCAGGAGTTGATATATATATATATATAAATATATATATATATATATATATATATATATATATATATATATATATATATATCAATAAGTTTCTTGCAGGTATCTTCATACCGACGAAGTTTTTTTCCGCCTTCTCGTTCGTCAATTTCTGGTGAAATATACGCAGACTTCCTTCTTCCATTTATTGAATTTTGTCACGACAGCTGTTTCGCTTATGCATTATCAAGCGACTACTGACTTACAATTTGACCTTCGGCCTATTTATCTCATCGTGTGGGAGGTATGACCTCGAGGTATGGGTACTGGTTTAGTCTAGGATTAACAGCTTAAGGGCGTTGTTTTAGTTACAAAGAATATAAGGACCAATATGTACTGCGACAATAAGAGTGAAAGTTTAAACAGTGGTTAAATAAATATTCAAAATACAATGCCATGTGCTAGAGTTTCCTTAAATGTATGTTTAAAATTTAATAATAGTTACATGTTGGTTTTAGATAAAAATTACAAAATTACATACAGGAATGAAAATGAATATAGAAATCTAAATACGGGAGTACAAAATATATGTATATATTTTTATAGCATGCATAAAGGTACAAGAGATAATTTCTGTTTTATACATAAATGTGTATGATTTAAATTTGAGTGTGTGTGTGTGTGTGTGTGTGTGTCCAAAATGGTCTACGTTGGTTAACGGTTGCTGATTCGTTTTGGGCGGGGTCTCAGCGACCTGAGTAAGGATGTTACTTGACTTTCGCTGACGCTGGGTCTTCTATGCCTTCCAAGGGCGCGATGTTCTCGGTGGATTGGGGCGCGCTGTCTGGTCCCTGTTGGCTTGGGTATTCCTTCTCCTGCTGGAGGGTAGGTATGGTCCGATTCTTGTTGGACGTTCAAGGTCGGCTTCTGAATAGCGATGCTCACTGCTTCCGTTATTAAGAGGCGACCGTAGTTGTCTTCTCTGTGTAGACCTGGGTGCCTTCTATGAGCTCTTGTAGAGATGGCTTCCTGTCGTGAACATCTATGTAATGTTGATGGATGGCCCCTTGATTTCTATGAGCCAGCAGACGTCTCCGAAGGGTCGTTGTAGTGTGCCCGATGTAGTTTTGGCTGTGAGGTTTGACACACCTCCTCTGGACAAGTAAATTTGTAAAAACTACATTCGTGCACATCTCCTTCGGTCCCCCGGAGCGGTGCTGTTCTTCATTATTAAGGCTGCTACAAGGTTGGGCTTACTATATATCCTGAGGCTTATTTTATGGTAAGGGGCTTTTGGGTTACGCCTCTGTTTAATCCCGCGTAGTGTGCAGCAATCCTCCTTGTATGCAGACCCATAATGTACACGATGGTAAATAATCAAGTTTTCCTCGTTTTTCGCCATGGTGTTGGGTTGGTAAAATTCGTCCATTTTTCTTTTTTATTTCTGCTTCGATAATTTGATCTGCATACCCGTTGTTGTCAGCAGTTGGCGAATTCGGTCGAGTTCGTTATATATCTTTCCATGATGAGCTGTGTGTGAAGGTTCTGTTGACCATACGCACTCACGATAGACTTTTTATATGCGTCCGGGCACTCCCCGCGTGCGTTCAAGCAACGGCCAGCGTTCGTTGCTTTCGTATAAACGGTCGTCTTAAACTGTCCTTCTTGTTGTTTTACCAGGACATCAAGAAATGGCAAAAAAAAAAAAAGTCTTCTGCTGGCTGTGCTCTGTGGTGAAGTGAGCACTGAGTTTCGTTTTCAGAGCATCTGCTAGTTTTTTTGGTATCTTCAGGCTCTTTTATTGCTGCACACTACGCGGGATAATAAACAGAGGCGTAACCCCAAAAAGCCCCTTACCATAAAATAAGCCTCAGGATATATAGTAAGCCCAACCTTGTAGCAGCCTTAATAATGAAGAACAGCACCGCTCCGGGGGACCGAAAAGAGAATGTGCACGAATGTAGTTTACAAATTTACTTGTCCAGAGGAGGTGTGTAAACCTCACAGCCAAAACTACATCGGGCACACTACAACGACCCTTCGGAGACGTCTGCTGGCTCATAGAAATCAAGGGGCCATCCCATCAACATTACATAGATGTTCACGACAGGAAGCCATCTCTACAAGAGCTCATAGAAGGCACCCAGGTCGTACACAGAGAAGACAACTACGGTCGCCTCTTAATAACGGAAGCAGTGAGCATCGCTATTCAGAAGCCGACCTTGAACGTCCAACAAGAATCGGACCATATACTCCCCTCCAGCAGGAGAAGGAATACCCAAGCCAACAGGGACCAGACAGCGCGCCCCAATCCACCGAGAACATCGCGCCCCTTGGAAGGCATGAGAAGACCCAGCGTCAGCGAAAGTCAAGTAACATCCTTACTCAGGTCGCTGAGACCCCGCCCAACACGAATCAGCAAAACCGTTAACCAACGTAGACCATTTTGACTACATACACACACACACACACACACACTCAAATTTAAATCATACACATTATGTATAAACAGAAATTATCTCTTGTACCTTTATGCCATGCTATAAAATATATACATATATTTGTACTCCCGTATTTAGATTTCTATATTCATTTTCATTCCTGTATGTAATTTTGTAATTTTTATCTAAATCCAACATGTAACATATTAATTTTTAAACATACATTTAGGAAAACTCTAGCACATGGCATTGTATTTTGAATATTTTATTTAACCACTGTTTTAAACTTTCACTTATTGTCGCAGTACATATGTCCTTATATTCTTTGTAACTAAAACAACGCCCTTAAGCTGTTAATCCCTAGACTACCAGTACCCATACCTCGAGGTCATACCTCCACACGATGAGATAAATAGGCCGAAAGGTCAGATTGTAAGTCAGTAGTCGCTTGATAATGCCATAAGGCGAAACCAGCTGTCGTGACAAAATTCAATAAATGGAAGAAGGAAGTCTGCGTATATTTCACCAGAAATTGACGAACGAGAATCGGAAAAAAACTTCGTCGGTATGAAGATACTGCAAGAAAACTTATTGATGCCACAAAAGCAATTGCTTTTAACGAAAATTGTATTAGAGAAAAAAAAAAAAAATATATATTAATATAATATATATATATATATATATATAAATATTATATATATATATATATATATATACATACTATATATATACATATATACATATATATACATACATATACATCCAATAATAATGTGAAAATCTCATCAAATCTTCGATAAACCTCACCAAGAAAAGTTTCAGACGAAATCGCTTTATCAGTTCAGGTAAAAGAAAATCGAAATCTCAGAAGTTGATATATATATATATATATATATATATATATATATATATTATATATATATATTTAGGGATTTATATATATATATATATATATATAGTATATAGATATAATATATATATATATATATATATATACAGTATATATTATATATAAATATAAATTTTTAATAAAATATAAATATATATATATATATATATATATTTATATATATATATATATATATAACGACAATTAAATCCTTTAAAAAACACAAACAAATAAAGCACACTCACAAAATGCAACATGATAAGAATTCATCAGCATTAGTCATCCTCGTGTGAAATGAAAATGAGGACTGGCACCGGAAAGAGTTGGCGACTTAGCCGTAATTTTTTTTTTTTTTTTTTTTTAACCCAAATTCGAGGGTTATGAAACGTGAAAGGAAAATGATGATGAAATCTAAAGGGACCCAATCAGACATCCCCTCCCCCCCCTCTCCCCAACGAGAATCTTACTATGCAAAGAGACGGCCATCGATTTTCGAGAACCTGGAGACGATTTTCCCCTTTATTCCTGTTCCCAGAACCGGAATGGGAATCTTTCCCCTCTGGCATCTACTTGATTTACTTTGCCTTTGCTATACAGGACCCCGATTGGAGTGAGGCGATCTGTCAAAATAATTTCATTTAATTTAAAAGAGGCAGTACTATAGTAGATTCACATCAACCGCGCATCTGATGTCCAGGCCAGTCCATTACGTCGCTCCTGATTGGCTGTTGATAAGCCAATCACAGGGCTTGAAACTCTCAGTCTCTCGAGAGAGTTCACATAGGCAGCATGTATGTTCCACCTCTCCTGAGGGATACTTTGAAAAAGTGCTGCCTGTGTGAACTCTTGAGAGAGACTAAGAGTGTCCAGCCCTGTGATTGGCTTTATCAACAGCCAATCAGGAGCGTCTTAAGGGACTGGCTCCGACATCAGATGCACGGTTGATGTGAATCTACTATAGTTATCAGTGATGTCCAGTTTATAGCGCTTAAAAGTTACTGACCGTGTAACGCAAAACAGGGTTAATATATCAGTGGTGTGTTTTATTTATCTATCGACACCTGGTTGGATCAGGCCCTCTCTCAATCTTCCTTTCGCGGGTAATAAATCTTTGAGGTCCCCAAAGATCAACTATCAGTTGTCAATCAACCTTCATTTTATAAGTATCTAATTAATTAAAGCCTTTTTTAAGGTAAGGCTCTTCTTTGATATTCGTGAGAGTTCTATCGCGTATCATCATGGACACATAAAGGTGTTTTCATTACAGATTTTTTTTCTTAGAAGAAATGCCGTGAATTACAGATTTTCCTTTTTACAAGAAATGCCGTGAATTATTTCTTAGAGGAAATGTCGTGAATTACAGATATTTTTTTTCAGAAGAAATGCCGTGAAGTACAAATTTTTTTCTTAGAAGAAATGCCGTGAATTACAGATTTTTGTTCTCAGAGGAAATACCGTGAATTAGAAATGCCGTAAATTACAGATTTTTTTTTCTTAGAAAAAATACCGTGAATTACACTTATTTTTTAATAAGAAATGCCGTGAATTACAGATTTTCTTTTTTAGAAGAAATGCCGTGAATTACAGATTTTCTTTTTAGAAGAATGCCCGTGAAATAGTTTCTTTTTTTAGAAGAGAATGCCGTGAAACACTAAGGTTCGGTTAAATCTATTATGTTGTGTCAGTGGCGTTGAAGATATATTGCGTAAATAAGATTCAATTATTGAGTCGACCAGTCAGTTTCCGGGTTCATTAAAGCTGGAAACGACTCCACACACGTAAATAGCTCTTCCAAGAAATCAACTAATGATCGAGCATGCTAATATTATAAGGACTTGAACGACAACGCTTAATTTGAAAGTAGATTTCCTTTGCAAGGTACATTATACGAGATTGATAAGATTAGTAAGGCAGGACGAAAACTATACAATCCAAAATACAAATAAATTCTTGACTAGTTGTGTAAATATCGAAAGAAAACTTTTTCTTTCTTTATTTTGAAATACAGCTAATAATCACGTTGCACCTTCAAAACCTCCCCCCCCCCCCTCCCCAATTTGGGAACATTTCCAGCATTTTGGTGTTTTTAGCATGATTAATTATTAAAGTATAAAAAAATAAAAAACCTGGGCAATATTTTCCATTTTCGTTAAAATTCATTTAATGCTTAATAAACAGGAAGAGGAGGTTATATTTAAACTGGAATGAAAAAAAATGCACTTTACAAGTATATTTATTAAGCACATAAATAGACAAAGAAATGTTATTGGTGTGATTAGATGAAAAAACGAATTACTGTGACCTCTGAGAATACTTGAGGCGAAGAGAAGTGCGGAATAAAACTCTGAAAAAACCTGATAGCAAAGCTAATCCTAAGTGACATATGTCAAAGGTAGCAACAGAATGTCACTCAAGTGTCAGGAGAGGCTCCTCTTAAAGGGTGGTGTTGGTGACACTTAAAAAGTTACTTGATTGTACAGAGCATTGTGATGCAATAATCCGATGTCCTCGACTGTCATTTTCAATATGTGAAAGAAAATGTTTTGATGTGGAAGAGGCAGGTTTGATATAATCTGAATATGATATTGTATTCTAAGTTTAGTTAGTTCATATTTATAATAAAATGCTTTTTTTATATTTTAAAAAGCCCATTTGCGTTATATGAAAAGTATTGCTCCCGTTGGGAAAATAATTTTTAAGTATTATGTGTAAAACAGTGGTACGTAAGAGAATATTTTGATATAATCTGAATGTGATATTGTATTCTAAGTTTCAGTTAGGTTATATTTGTAAAAAAATGCTTTTTCATATTTTAAAGCCATTTGCGTTATATGAAAATAATGCTCCCTTGGGGAAAAAAAAAAAAAAAAAAAAAAAAAAAAAAAAAAAATCATTTATAAGTATCATATGTATAACACGTGGTACGGAAGAGAAGATTTTGATATAATCGGAATATAACATTTTATTCTAAGTTTTATTTAATTTATATTAAAAAAAATGCTTTTTTATATTTTAAAAGCCCATTTGCGTAATATGGAAATAATCCTCCCGTGGGGAAAATAATTTATAAGCATTATGTGTATAACACGTGGAGCTTCATAACGGGTACGAATTCTAGTTTTAGCCGTGACAAGAAGCACTGTGTAGACTTTATGATGCTTTATGATATCGGTAGAATATATTCCCGCTTATAAAGCCTCTATTAGCTACCGCAACCGGCATTCGCATCGTGATTAAATCCGCGACGCGAATATCAAACAAATAGATTAGGTCTCACTGATCACCGCGTTAATTGCCCTATAACAGTTTAAATATAGATAATGAATAAATTCCTCACATGATTTCTGTCTGAACGAATTGCTCTTTGCCTCATTCATTCGATGCAAATTACTTTAAGGTGCGTGAAATATTAAAACCCACCGGGCGGTGAGGGGATATACGAATGCGAGAATAGAAAGGAAGTAGAATAATAATTGCAACTTATTTGTGAAGTCGGTATGAATAATTAAGAGTTAGAAAGACTTATTAGGAAAAGATATTCCAGTAACTTAGTCTTCTTGATTAGAGTAAATTTCATATAATAAATTCATTAATAAAATTTGCTAAGGATAACTGAATGGGCTTAATAGATCAAATGTTTACGTTACCATTTAGGCAAATGTTAATATTATTTTTTTACAAAGACTATATTCTTTTTACCACAATTGCATTACGAATCGTCGTTTTTAAACTTCTTCATCCATTTCTGCAGTGAAATCTAGCTACATGATTTTCGACACTTCTTTTATTACTAATTCACTTTAGTAATATGGTTGCCATCTGGTATGAAAAACTTCATGAAATTTGTATATATATATATATATATATATATATATATATATATATATATATATATATATATATATAGCAAAGTTAAACACTGTATCCGTGTTCTAATATGTTGTAGGAAGCCCACTAAAATTTGGAAAAAATTGAAAGTTTTTTATTCAAGCTTTCGGAGAGTACATTCTCTCCCTTTTTCAGAAAGAGAAAGAATTTTAGTGGGCTTCCTACAATATATATATATATATATATATATATATATATATATATATATATATATATATATATATATATATATATATATATATATATATACAAGCACGAATACAGAGCCCAAAATGAAGTTGATTAGCAATAAACTTATTTTATTTAATTCTGACGTAAAAATTTGCACTTTCAAGATCGTCAAAGAAAAACTCTACTTCAAAAAGATTACAGTTAAATACTCCTAAAACTAAGGCAAATGGGGAAAAGATAGTTTTTTTTTTTCAGGCAGGCTGCCGTTTTCCTTTGACCTTTGGGGACCTTAAAGATTTATTTCTCGTGAAAGGAAGATGGAGAGGTTGGCCTTAGTTTCACCTGGTGCCGAAGCAGGTTCTCACTGGGGAGGTTGTAGGAAGGTCAATTATTTTTCTGTTACTATATAATTATTCCTGAATAATGGACTTACACCTATATCATGATGCCAAAATTTTTTTTATGCCAATTACATAACTTGATTCAGAGCTGTTTTTCCAGCAGTCCTTTTTTTCCATAAAATTTCATCTGTATGTGAAAATATGCATAGCATATATTTTTCCCATGATTTATTTATAAAATTATTATCATATATCGTCATTCGACACAAATAAAGTTTAAAAACATTTTTAGGTAAGTCACAGTCACCGATTATTTAAACCCCTTTCGCCTTTTCCTTCTCAAAATGTGATAAGACGGAATTTTTGTTCAGAAGACACTACAGAGAATGCACGTATCTGAGGACTTGTTAAGTAACTTTAAGAATAACTGCCTTGAAACTCGTTAACAATATTTTTAAACCTATTTTGCTGCCTATTAAATCCTACTGATACTAAGGATTTATAATGAATTATATGCGAATAAGAATTCTATATTAAAATATATAATGTAGTACAGAATACTAAACGCGTCAGTTTAAATACAAAGCTACCCATTAAATACTGCTGATACAAAGGATTTATAATGAATTATATGCGAGTAAGAATTCTGTATTAAAATATATAATGTAGTACAGAATAGTAAACGCGTCAGTTTAAATACAAAGCTATCTATTAAATACTTCTGATACAAAGGATTTATAATGAATTATATGCGAGTAAGAATTCTATATTGAAATATGCAATGTAGTACAGAATACTAAACGCCGTCAGTTTTAAATACAAATAATATGATATTTAAAACAACATTCAAAGAACTAAACTATATGACACATGCTGCCAAAGGGAAAGGAAAATCCGGCAAAAGAAAGAACTGCGATTCAACTGTAACTTTTTTTCTTTTTTTTCGTGTGTGTTCTTTTAAATCGAAGCTTTGAGGATGTAAAATGAGAAAGGGAATGATGATGGAATCCAAAGGGACTCAGTCGAGTCCCAGAGCTTTTTACTATGCAAGGAGAAGTCTATTGACTTCTCAACAACCTGCTGACTATTTCCTCACATTCGTGTAACGACAGTGCTTCAAGAAGGAGGGCAAATAAATGTTGCTTTTTTGCGACGTATTTTCTTTGAGTCTTCGTTTTGAGAAACGAATACAACAGGGTCGGCATTGATTACATCAAACTGATTTAATGAAGTGGTTAAATCATTGATTTTTTCATGAAAAAATCATGGTTTAAATTTTATTTTTTATTTTTGTAAAATTCGAAAGCAAACAAATTAAAAAATCTGGTTTGGAGGTTAATAAAAACTTAAGCATAACTGTGCTGCATCTATTCATTTTGATATAAAAAAAATGCAAGTACATACTTTAGGCCAGAACTGGAAACCTAAACAATAAATCAGTATTAATTCTGTCATAAAATACATTTTGAAGGAAGAAAGGATTGAAAAAAATATCTAACAAATAAAAAACCTAATAAATAAAAAAAATCAAATAAATCACCAACCCTGGAATACAGCGACGGGAGTTGTATAAGTCAGTGTAATTTCTCTTAGAATGATTGAATGCGATTGAAAATCTATTCCGGCTGTTTTGAAGGTTATTAAATAATTTCATTTTAATTTTCACCTTGAAATTGATAAAATCTTGCACTAGAGATATGTTTAAGGTCTGTTGTGACCGTATGATCTGATGTTTGCAAAGGGCTTTTTATTTATTTATCTATTTTTCATTTCAAAAGACCCTAAGGATATTGTCATACATTTCCTTGGGGAGGGATATGTATACGCTCTATAATAATAATAATAATAATAATAATAATAATAATAATAATAATAATAATAATAATAAAAATCTAAAAAATAATATTAATCATAATAAAATAATGATAATAATAATAATAATAATAATAATAATAATAATAACAATAATAATAAAAATAAAGTCCTTATTACAAAAAGACAAGAGTAAGGGAAATATAGCCAGTAACTACAGGCCTATCACCTGCCTTCCAATAATGTGGAGTTACTAACAGGTACATCAGTGAAAGGCTATACAACTACCTAGAGGAGACAAACACCATCACCACAAACAGAAAGGCTGCAGAAGGAAGTGTAGGGGCACAAAAGACCAGCTCCTGATAGACAAAATGGTAATGAAGAACAGTAGGAGAAGGAAAACCACCTAAGCATGGCATGGGTAGACTATAAGAAAGCCTTCGACATGATACCACACACATGGCTAATAGAATGCCTGAAAATATATGGGGCAGAGGAAAATACCATCAGCTTCCTCAAAAAATACAATGCGCAACTGGAATACAATACTTAGAAGCTCTGGAATAAGACTAGCAGAGGTTAATATCAGGAGAGGGATCTCTTCCAGGGCGACTCACTGTCCCCACTACTCTTCGTAGTAGCCATGATTCCATGACAAAAGTACTACAGAAGATGGATGCTGGGTACCAACTCAAGAAAAGCGGCAACAAAATCAACCATCTGATGTTCATGGACGACATCAAGCTGTATGGTAAGAGCATCAAGGAAATAGATACCCTAATCCAGACTGTAAGGATTGTATCTGGGGTACATCAGGATGGAGTTTGGAATAGAAAAATGCGCCTTAGTCAACATACAAAAAAGGCAAAGTAACGAGAAACTGAAGGGATAAAGCTACCAGATGGGAGCACATCAAACACATAGATGAGACAGGATACAAATACCTGGGAATAATGGAAGGAGGAGATATAAAACACCAAGAGATGAAGGACACTATCAGGAAAGAATATAGCAGAGACTCAAGGCGATACTCAAGTCAAAACTCAACGCCGGAAATATGATAAAAGCCATAAACACATCGGCAGTGCCAGTAATCAGATACAGCGCAGGAATAGTGGAATGGACGAAGGCAGAACTCCGCAGCATAGATCAGAAAACCAGGAAACAAATGACAATACACAAAGCACTACACTCAAGAGCAAATACGGACAGACTATACATAACACGAAAGGAAGGAGGAGAGGACTACAAAGTATAGAGGACTGCGTCTCAACATCGAAAACAGAGCACTGGGCAATATCTGAAAACCAGTGAAGACGAGTGGCTAAAAAGTGCATGGGAAGAAGGAATAATAAAAGTAGACGAAGACCCAGAAATATACAGACACAGGAAGAAAGACAGAAAGACGAGGACTGGCACAACAAACCAATGCACGGACAATACATGAGACAGACTAAAGAACTAGCCAGCGATGACAATTGGCAATGGCTACAGAGGGGAGAGCTAAAGAAGGAAACTGAAGGAATGATAACAGCAAACAAGATCAGGGCCCTAAGAAACCAGATGTTCAAAGAACGATAGACGGAAATAACATCTCTCCCATTATGTTAGGAAGTGCAATACGAAAAATGAAACCATAAACCACATAGCAAGCGAAATGCCCGCACTTGCACAGAACCAGTACAAAAAGAGGCAGGATTCAGTGGCAAAAGCCCTCCACTGGAGCCTGTGCAAGAAACATCAGCTACCTTGCAGTAATAAGTGGTACGAGCACCAACCTGAAGGAGTGATATGATAACGGATCAGGCAAAAGATCCTCTGGGGCACTATGGTATAAGAACGGGATAGGGGAGTGATACGTGCAAAAAACAGACCAGACGTGACGTTGATTGACAAAGTCAAGAAGAAAGTATCACTCATTGATGTCGCAATACCGTGGGACACCAGAGTTGAAGAGAAAGAGAGGGAAAAAATGGATAAGTATCAAGATCTGAAAATAGAAATAAGAAGGACATGGGATATGCCAGTGGAAATCGTACCCATAATCATAGGAGCACTAGGCACGATCCCAAGATCCCTGAAAACGGAATCTAGAAAAAACTAGAGGCTGAAGTAGCTCCAGGAATCATGCAGAAGAGTGTGATCCTAGAAACGGCACACATAGTAAGAAAAGTGATGGACTCATAAGGAGGCAGGATGCAACCCGGAACCCCACATATAAATACCACCCAGTCGAATTGGAGGACTGTGATAGAGCAAAAAAAAAAAAAAAAAAAAACAATAATAATAATAATAATAATAATAATGGATTGACTATAAGAAAGCCTTTGACATGATACCACACACATAGCTAATAGAATGCCTGGCAATATATGGGACAGAGGAAACCACCATCAGCTTCCTCAAAAATACAATGCGCAACTGGAATACAATACTTAGAAGCTCTAGAATAAGACTAGCAGAGGTTAATATCAGGAGAGGGATCTTCCAGGGCGATTCACTGTCCCCACTACACTTCGTAGTAGGCATGATTCCCATGACAAAAGTACTGCAGGAAGATGGATGTTGGGTACCAACTCAAGAAAAGATGCAACAGAATTAACCATCAGATGTTCATGGACGACATCAAGCTGTATGATAAGAGCATCAAGGAAATAGATACCCTAATCCAGACTGTAAAAATTGTATCTGGGGACATCTGGATGGAGTTTGGAATAGAAAAATGGGCCTTAGTCAACATACAAAAGGGCAAAGTAACAAGGACTGAAGTGATAAAGCTACCAGATGAGAGCAACATCAAACACATCGATGAGACGGGATACAAATATCTGGGAATATTGGAAGGAGGGGATATAAAACACCAAGAGATGAAGGACACGATCAGGAAAGAATATATGCAGACTCAAGGCGGTACTCAAGTCAAAACTCAACGCCGGAAATTTGATAAAAGACATAAACACATGGGCAGTGCCAGTAATCAGATTCAGCGCAGGAATAGTGGAATGGACGAAGGCAGAACTCCGCAGCATAGACCAGAAACGAGAAAAAGGGGAAATATGACAATACACAAAGCACTACACCCAAGAGTAAATACGGACAGACTATACATAACACGAAAGGAAGGAGGGAGAGGACTACTAAGCATAGAGGACTGCATCAACATCGAGAACAGAGCACTGGGGCAATATCTGAAAACCAGTGAAGAAGAGTGGCTCAAGAGTGCATGGGAAGAAAGACTGATAAAAGTAGACGAAGACCCAGAAATATACAGAGACAGGAGAATGACAAACAGAACAGAGGACTGGCACAAGAAACCAAGGACAATACATGAGACAAACTAAAGAACTAGCCAGCGATGACACATGGCAATGGCTACAGAGGGGAGAGCTCAAGAAGGAAACTGAAGGAATGATAACAGCAAAACAAGATCAGGCCCTGAGAACCAGATATGTTCAAAGAACGATAGATGGAAATAACATCTCTCCCATATGTATCAGCTACCTTGCAGTAATAAGTGGTACGAGCACCAACCTGACGGAGTGATAGAAAACGATCAGGCAATTATCCTCTGGGACTATGGTATCAGAACAGATAGGGTGATAGTGCAAATAGACCAGCAGTGACGTTGATTGACAAAATCAAGAAGAAAGTATCACTCATTGATGAGGCAATACCATGGGACACCAGAGTTGAAGAGAAAGAGAGGGAAAAAATGGATAAGTATCAAGACCTGAAAATAGAAATAAGAAGGATATGGGATATGCCAGTGGAAATTATACCCATAATCATAGGAACACTAGGCACGATCCCAAGTACCATGAAAAGGAATCTAGAAAAACTAGAGGCTGAATAGCTCCAGGACTCATGCAGAAGAGTGTGATCCTAGAAACGGCGCACATAGTAAGAAAAGTGATAGACTCGTAAGGAGGCAGGATGCAACACGGATCCCTACACTATAAATACCACCCAGTCTAATTGGAGGACTGTGACGGACTAAAAAAAATAATAATAATAGGGAAACAATCCACAGTTATTTATACGTACATATATTTTAAGAAAAATCTTTACAGACTGCTTTCGGGAATCTGTTAGATTCCCCATTTCAGTCTGAAAGGGGAGGGGCTGGGGGGAAATCGAACATATTCCCAGGAGCTTTCTGTACAGCTTTATCTACTATTAGTATTTTTTATAATAATAATAATAATAATAATAATAATAATAATAATAATAATAATAATAATAATAATAATAATAATAATAATAACGAAAATCCAAAGAAGCAAAGGAAAATTCTGTACCTAAAAGTCATGATGTACTTCGGTCTGGTAACTCCGTTAGTTATGCATTGTCAAATTGATTGTGAAATCACTCATGCCTGTAATCGTTTGTTGACAGGAATTGCTCTTTTGTCTCTATGTTTCCAACAAATAATCATGGGGAAAAATGCCGGAATTTTTGCGACAGACTGAAAATTATACATTACGCTTTTTTGTCACTGCATGTTGCACTCTGCAGCATCAATGCTGGTTAGTTTAACAATTACCATTTCAGTTAAATACATGGCTTCTCTCTCTCTCTCTCTCTCTCTCTCTCTCTCTCTCTTTCTCTCTCTCTCTTTTTATATATATATATATATATATATATATATATATATATATAATATAATGACTGTATAATATGTTCTGTTAAAACAGAATTCCTTCCAATAAAAGGAGCTCATAAAAACGTCAAAATGTAGAATGTAAACAATATATTCCATAGCCCAAACTGCCTCTCC
The DNA here is from genome assembly GCF_015104395.2 of Macrobrachium nipponense. Classification (NCBI taxonomy): domain Eukaryota; kingdom Metazoa; phylum Arthropoda; class Malacostraca; order Decapoda; family Palaemonidae; genus Macrobrachium; species Macrobrachium nipponense. Next base: position 12,191,914 of record NC_061108.1, read on the forward strand.
ATTCAGGCAGGTGATGAATGAGAAAAGTTACAGAAAAAGCGTTATTTATACCAAGAGGTCCAAAGGTCAGCCATAAAGTCACCCGATCTGACAATTTCTCTTCAATCTTCCTAATCAATGGTTGGAGGAAGATTTTATCTATAATATTTGAGTCCCACGCTCCTTTTGAATGAATCATCATGTTATTTTTGTTTAATCATAGCTGATTCTACCATCTGGCTTTTGAACCAACAATTGCTGCTATAAATTATACGTGACAAATTCCAATTTATTCTGTGATTATGGTTATTTACGTGGTTAAAATTGCTGAGCTTTGTTGTCCATACTTAACTGAACGTTTATGTTGTATTAATCTCTGGGTGAGTAATTTACCTGTAAAACCGATGTAGGATTGGTCACATTTGAAGCAAGAGATTTCTTCTACTCCTGTGTCTTTGTTGGAGGTTAATCAGTGATTTGGCTAAGGTATTTGGGCGGGTAAAAACAGAAGGGTTAGAGTTTCGAAGTATCTGTGTCAACGTCTTAATGCTGTCGAGGTGTAGAATTTTTATTTTGTTATTAGGTGTTTCTCTTGCCTTGTTTTGAGGGAGCCGGTGGATGATAATGTCCGCTTTATGGATCGCTTTCTCGGTTATATGGTTAGGATACTTCAAAGAGGACAGCTGCTCAAGTAGATTAATTTTCTTTTTCCGGCAAATCCAGGGAACAAATCAATAAGCCTACAAGAATTCTTGTTTCAAAATTGCGTGGGACTTCAATATCATAGATAAAACCTTCATCCAACCAACGATTAAGAAGTTTAAAGAGAAATTGTCAATTGGATTGACTCATCTGCTGACCTTGTATAAATATAGCTTCCTCGTAAATCTTACATTCGTCACCCGTCTGAAAAGGGAGATAGCTGGTCTCTGAAATACTGTACTTACTTACTACTATTTTGGTGTGTTTTTATGGGCTCCGTTTA
>NC_061108.1:12193377-12198377 GCF_015104395.2 Macrobrachium nipponense
GTATATTCTTTCAAGGATTGATTTGGCACAGGATAGGCCCTAAACTGACAGGTGTCTTAGTGTATCCCTTGTTTTCATGACACGGGTTACAATTAGTTATGTGCTTTTTTATATCTGTAAGCATTGTAGGCCAGTAAAACAGTGATTTGGCTTTCTGTGACATAGTAGGGAACAACCCTGGATGACGGAATGCAACCAGTTTATGACGATTGGTATGAAAGAGATTATTATTACTACCTGGTCGTTAGTCATCTGCTGTGTTCTTCGGGTTTTCCTCGTCACGGTCCTACATATAATATTACTTTGATTACATTATATGATACACATACTTTAAATATATTTTGCTCTAGGGTTTCTGCTCGAAGTGTTATTGGTTTGCTTAGCCGCTGACCTGTTTCCGTTCGAAGTGTTTATTGGTTTTGCTTAGCTGCTGACTGTTTCCGTTCGAAGTGTTTATGTTTGGTGTTTATTGTTTTGCTTATCACTGTTGACACTTGCTTTGTTCAGTTTATAACAGTTCTGCGCTCCAACCAGATATTCAATGGTCGCGATCTCTTGGGTTAAGGAATTTTCTTGTTTAGATACGGTTTTAACAATAGGCACGGATGTTTCTATATCTTTTAGTCCAATTAATGGTTCTTTGCTGTTATGGTGCGGGATTGCGGGATAATGCGTTCAGCTATGACAATTGCTTTCCCAGGTAGATATCTTATCTTGGCTCCAAAGACCTGAATGATCATTGTCACCGAGTTCCCTTTGGACTGTGATTAAAGCCTTTGAAAAACTCGGTAAAGGACGCATGTTCAATAAGGACTTTATCAGGATAGCCATAGATTATGAACTTAAAATGTACTAGTGAGTTAAAGATACCTAGCCCTTCCTTGCTATTACTGCATATTTACTTTCAGAGGGCTTTAGTTTACGTGAATAAAAAGCTATAGGAAAGAACTGTTTATCATATTACTGAAGTAATACCCTCTTACCCCTTGTCTGAGGCGTCTATTGCAATAAAAAAAAAATTCGTTATTTAAATCAGGGATTTTTAAGTTAGGTGCTGCATTATTCCGCTTTTAAGATATCTAACGCCTGTTGATGTTTTTAGACCATAATAAATCTACGCTCTTCTTCGTAAGATCTGTTAAAGGAGCTGTCATGATTGAAGAGTTACATATTTACATACGATTGTAATACCCACTACAGCGCCAAGTGCTGTATCTCCCCTTTACGTTAATAGGTACCGGAAAGTTATGAATAGCCGACACCTTACCATGGACTACTTTAAGACCTTGACCAGACACATAAAACCTAGATAAACATGTTCGGTTTTAAAAAACTCACATTTAGATATTTTACTCTGAGATTATTTGTCTTTGTCTCTGTAGCACTAGCTCTACTTTATGTGAATGTACTTCTAAGGTATTAGAAAAGATTACAAGATCATCCATATAGGCATGTAGGTTATCCCTAAAAGTCTCCAAACACTATATTGTAATTGGGCGCAAACGTAAGCCGGAGGCATACGTAAAAAATTGATAATGTCCCCTGAGTGTGCTGAAAACGGAGTATGAGGTACAATCACTTAGGTAATGGTATCTGGTAAAAGCATTTTAAGTAAGTCCAAGCTGGTGAAAAATTTATTCTAACCTAACAGAGATAAGATGTCGTCGCTACATGGCACTGGAAACTATCGGGAGTCGTTTCTTGTTTAAGCGACAGAAATTCTACGCAGATACGCCAAGTCCGATCTTTTATGGGCATGACGTTTTGAGGGAAAATTATATGGGCTATTTGATTTCCTAATGGCTCCTATTACTAACATATTTCAACTTCGTCATTTATCTCTATTTTGAAATTGCAGTGAGGAGTCTATACGAAGGTAACGTATATAGCTTTATGTTTTTGGTTCCTTAGGACCGTATTTTGGTGTTAAATTACATCCGTTTTTCCCTTAGAGATCACCTCGCTAGTGGAGAACTTCCTGGTATTCAGGTAAAAGATAAAAAAAATTTCTGCTGAATCACTCTGCTTGAATGACTTTACTGATATTACTTTAGATAGATTATCAGAGAGATTCATCCACGACTGGTTGGGCGGGATAAAAATTAAGCAACAATAAAAGAAATGCGATATTTATATGTTATAGGTTTTTGGGTGGATTACTATATTAACTTGTTTGCAGCGAGTCAAACCGTGTCTAGGGCTTTGTTCGCGGAAATGTTATATTTTCAGAGTGTCGGGAAGGATTAAAATTTTTTCATTTCCAGCAAAGTCTCTTTTACACGCACTAAGACATTCGAGGGTGCATGCTTCTCGAGATTTTGCGTGCAAAGTGCGACTGCGTTGTGGGAGAATCTGTTGGGTCATTTGAACAATGTTACGATTTATGAGACAAAGTATTGTTCCTTTATATAAGTTATTATTTGATTAATTGTCTCTTTTTTGTTCAAACTGATTTTGATATGTTTGAAGGTTTATAGGATTTTCCTTTGATAAACACGCCTTATTTTTGCAGGATGTAAGATAATATTTGTGTATCCCTAGATGGATATCTTAACAATTACACTAGATACAGATCAATATACTATAGAGGTATCGTAAGCGCTCGCTTTCCGGACTTCTCATTAGAAGTTCGAACAACAGACGGTGAGTCCGTAAATACAGGATATTACGTGTACTAAAGAAATAAAACAAGATACTCTAATTTTTACAGCGCGTACAGTTGGGCTTAATCCACCACTACTTATAATAACTTACGTATTAAAAAAAAAACGAAAACCTGCTCTGATTACTTTATACGGTCGTGTGTTTCATAGGGAAAATCCTTTTTAATTCAAAAAGATATTGGCATGTATGAACCAACATCGCTTTTCCCCACTACTGCTAGAGTCGCTTATTGTGTGGAATTTGCTATGCTTTGAACACTCGGCAGATTTAACTAACCTTGACCGCTTGACTAGGTGACACAGTAACCGAGTTTGCTTGTTTGATTCTGAAAGGCTACTGTTTCTATTTCTTTTTGTAATAATTAGGATCCTTCTCTTTATTACCATCGGCAACGTATTGTGTGTTTTTAGCATTATGTTGCTGGTTACGTATAAAGCAATGAATGACGAACTATTAGGAACTGAGCGATACTAATAAGACAAGTTATCACGTACTGCTCAATATTAACTGTTTGTACTTCATTCTTTGCTAAAATTTGAAATAGTGAGGGATCCTGGTCGGCGCATTTTAGTCTGATGAAATTTTGTTTTTTACAAACATGTTATTCCTTGCAATCCAGCCATATTTTTAAAAGTTAAGTTGAGTCATTGAGGTTCGATATTTATATAACTCAAAAAACTCAAGGCTAAAACTGCGAGCGGGACTTTGCAAAGGAGCATTTATTTGTCATGACCCGAAATAGTGTTACCTCTAATTTATATAGATTTGTCGGGTGTTCCACTTGTTTTTTTGTGTTTTGGTTTTCTAATCACTACGGTGCTTAACGACCCTATCCATGCACTGTATAAATACAGACGTCCACTGCGTAAACGCATATTCAACTGTTTATATGATTTGTTACGTAAGGGATTAATAATCACCAAAATGATAAAATTAATAGTATATGATTATGATATTTCAGTAGAACTTCTGGAAACAGACACTCAAAGATAAAAACTCGCAGTAGCGAAATCTCAATGATGTTGATAATTTCTGTAAAAAAGTAAGATTAAGAATGTCTCGTAACTTCAGCCACAGGAATAACGAAATTCGACCTGCAAAGGAAACACTCAAAGTTACTCCAAATGATAAAAATTGTACTTAGCTTGCTTTTGTGGGAAGTCCACGGTGTTCCGATAACACGACCGCCTTGTCCTCCTTCTCTGTTTAGCGGATGACCTGGTTTGGCTTCAGTTTCCCCCCGTGCGGCGTTGTTTCGATGATTCGAGCCCTTGAAAGATCCGATGCTGCCAACGCGTTCGGTTGTTTCTTGAATTGCCGGAAACGCTCACTAACGATGTTTTCTTGAATGATTCTAATGAGAGACGAAGCTTGCGTTGCCGTAGGAAAAAGGGAGACGTCGGTTTTGTTTCTTGAAGTTATTCACTAAACGATGATACTAAGTTGGTTGAAGAATCTGTTGCTTTCGTCGTCGTTGAAGAGTTCTTATTGTTTTCTGAAAGTCGCTCACTAACGATGATACTAGGTTGCTTGAAGAATCTGCTGCTTCCGTCGTCGTTGACTTCTTATGATACATGATTTATTATTCTGTTTTTCTTCGTAGGACGTTGTAGAGTTCGTCTGGTACGCTGGCCACCAATATTAGGGCTTGTGCCTTGTATGATAAGGCGCCCCTATGAGGTAATGGTAGACTAGCGATAATCTTACGCTAAGTCGGTTGGTATTGCACTTCCATCTTCAATGGAGTGTCTGGGGGTTTGTAGATCATTTACGAAGTCGGTATTATCTTGTTGGTTATTACGACGATGTGTTAAACTCATGGTGAGGAGGTTCTTGTAGAAAACACGAAATATAAAAATATATATTCTTCTGAAGTTTTACATGCTGAAGATCAGATATGATTGTACAAGCTTCTAATAGCGATGGCTTGATCGCTTCTGCCAATGATGATGGCTAATCCTATTCCTCTATCATGATAAAGGCTTAGGTAAAGAGGTACAGGTCTTCTAATGACGATAGCTAACTCTGTTCTGCCTGTCTACCATCTCTGTTACAAGTTATGAAGGAACAGACAGTAGTTCGAACATATGAACATACATACAAATGACATAGTTTCATACAACACACAATCAAATGAGAACACGCTACAGATCACGTAGGCCGTTTGAATTATAGGTCGGGGTAGTTGTCTCAAGCAGGGAGCTTGGACTAATGTTATAAACAATTGAATGACTGCAGGTGACGGCATGTTATCTTAGCCTACATACTTATTGTATACGTCATCTTTAGCGTCTCTAGTCTGATCACATTCCTGCAAGCAATCTGGTTGACCTCTT
>NC_061108.1:12200877-12215877 GCF_015104395.2 Macrobrachium nipponense
CAAAATGGTCTTATTTTGGCATGGCTGCATTGCAAATGAATATGATCAGTTTAGCACCATCAAAGGAAATGCATGGATCAATCTCAGATGCATTGTCACATCTTGAGAGGAAATCTTCATTAAGAACTTTATTTAAGTTCTTATTACAGGAACAGTGATTAGAAATTGAATAAAAGGAATTATTTTAGAGTTAGCTACAAGACTCCTCATCATATATCATGAAGTTATACCTGACTACATAATGGTCACCACCTTTTGGTAGTTGTTCAAGATAGTTTATATATTTTTTAAATATTAGAGAATAATCTGTTACCTAATTTGCAGAGCATTATGTGAGTCTATAATCTAACTTATAGGTATATTGTGTTTGTATAAACAGGACGTAAACATTATCCAATATCTGCGGAAGTTTTAAGAATAGTGGGGAATGTATGTTACTTAATATACAGAACAGTATGTGGATCTGTGATCTAACTCACTGGTATATTGTGTTTGTATAAACAGGAAGGATACATTATCCAATATCTGTGGATGTTTTAAAAATAGTAGAAAATAATGTATCTTACGTAATATACAGAACAGTATCTGAATCTATAATCTAACTTATTGGTATATTGTATTTGTATAAACATGAAGGATACATTATCCAATATCTGTGGACTTTATAAAAATAGTAGGGAATAATGTATGTTACTTAATATACAGAACAGTATGTGGATCTATAATCTAACTTATTTGTATATTGTGATTGTATAAACAGGAGGTATACATTGCCCAATATCTGTAGAGGTTTTAAAAATAATAGGGAATGTATGTTACTTAATATACAGTACAATATGTGGATCTACAATCTAACTTATGGCTGTGCATATCCAATATTCGTGGATGATCCTTAAGTAAGCATATCTCATTAAACACTACGATAGTCATCAATGCCACATCCACCAATAATTACCGTCTACTCCGGAAACTTGTTAATTCATCAGCAAACTTCAAAGAGACCCCAGTTCTTCCGCGAGAGTGATTTCGTCACACATTAGCCGACGCCCCGGGGCACAGTTTAATCACTTGTTTAATGGATAAACGAGTTGGATCAGGGAGGGAGGGAGGGGGCATTCCGTGCGGTCTCGACGGCAGGAACTCAATTGACATAAAGCTGTGATTAAACTGTCTTTGAAATGGGATTACGTAGGATTATATCGGCAACGCTAATGATTTCCTTAAAGGAAATAGCGTAAGAAACAAGAGATAATCTTATTGTCTTTGTTAATGTAAATGCGCGTTGTATAATACATGAGATTCTCTTGGCATCTTTTTAACTTCGTCTCTAATCGTTATGGATAATTTTGGACAAACAGATGATGCCTCAACAAGTGGAATTTTAACGTGTGTCTGTATTTTTTTTTCCACCACCAGCCCTGCAACCTTCCTACCCCCCACCCCCAAAAATTATTTAATTTAACAAAACTTACCCTTCTTATTTCCACACAGTAACCTGATTTCCATAAATATGTATAATTAGCCAGTGCGTTAGTTCATAAATTTAATGTTTAATGTTTAATAATTTTATTTGGTTATGTTTGTAACAATTTATAATTTTACTACCCAGTGCGTCAACATATATAATATTTACTTAGCTTGCATTAATATACCATGTATATTAATGGTCCAGCGTTTGTCACAAAACCTGAAAACGGATAATAATAGTAATGCTTCTTCTAGTAGTAATTCTTCAGGGCAATGAATGATAGCGGTTATCCTTGCCCACAATGGAGTACATTCAAAGTAAAAAAGAATATATATATATATATATATTATATATATATATATATATATATATATATATATATATATATATATTATATATATATATATATATATATATATATATATATATATATATGTGTGTGTGTGTGTGTGTGTATATATATATATATATATATATATATATATATATATATATATATATATATATATATATATATATTACTCTTTGCAGCAAGAATTGTTAAGATTTCGGGAAAACACAAATTATCTCCAGCGTGAAAGAGAGAGAGAGAGAGAGAGAGAGAGAGAGAGAGAGAGAGAGAGAGAGAGAGAGAGAGGAGCAAATCTGTGCTGCTGATTACATCTGAATTCCAGTTCAGTGGCAGAAGGAAATGTATTTGCGGAAACGGAGATTGCCAAACGTCAAATACTTCACGGTTATAGATATACCCTATCCAATTAATGTTATATTTATCATTTATTAAGGTTATAATGTAGGAAATAACGGACAAAAATAATGGTGAGTAAACGCATTGTTTTATATATTTTTAGACTAAAAACCTTTGACAAAAATAATGTAACGTACAGCTATTACACTTGATATTCTATTTCGCTGAAGAGTTATAGTGGTTTTTGGGTTTCACATACACTTTGTCATGTAAGTGACTCAGAATTCAATTGGCCATAATCATTGGGATGGAAATAAGAAATCTAAATTTTCTTAAGTTTTCCCTTTATCTTGGAATATGGAAATGGTTCACGGAAATCTCCATTGTACAAAGTATTATCCGAGAAATTGGATAATTAATAAATAATTTAGTTAGTAATAATCACACATCTCCAATTCGAAGTATTTTTTTTTTTTGTCGATTATTCGTTTGAATTTATTAATGTGCAAAGTTTTGTTCGGAAATCGGGGACATGTTCCAAAACTCTAGTAAAAATACTGAAAAATTAGGAACTCCTCATGAAACCATTGTATACACAAAACAATTAATATATCGTATACTGCACAGAAAGGAACACCTTTTTTTTTCTATATTCAGTAATATTGAACGGAGTAAATTCTTCCTTAACTTTGCAATGGTGTTATAAAATAAGCCCTCGTGAAAATCTGCTGTTTGTTTAATTTACATTTTAAAAGGAGAATCTTCATCTCCAAATCATTAGATCTGTTTCAAAAACATTGAAGTTTGCAAAAAAAATTACAAAATTTGGAAAACAGACTCGCCAGGAGGATGGAGACACCAACGAACATTTTGTAATTATTCTCAGTCTACTGGAAGGTAAACACACAGACATATATATATATATATATATATATATATATATATATATATATATATATATATATATATGTGTGTGTGTGTGTGTGTGTGTGTGTGTATATGTATATATATATATATATATATATATATATATATATATATATATATATATATATATATATATAGGTGGCATGCTTTTCTGCTTAAACATTAGTAATTTTCGGACGTTAATGGGTGTAAGACAGTAATTAAACAGTGAACCATAAGGAATCAGGTCATATTATGGGGATTATTTTGAATATGCAGAAAAATGTTACGAACTATTACCTCTTGAAAGATTTATTTCACTGAAATGTTTAAGCTATTATCCATCCATTAATAAATCAACTTAATTTTTAATTTAGAAGAAAATCCAAATTATTAATCCACATAATTTCATCTAAAATCAGGCACTATGCAAAATGGAGATATTAGATAATGTCTAACAAGGTGACACTGCTATGGTCATATCCCTTCGCATCACTGGTGCTATGATATTGAAAAAAAATTATCTATCTATATATTTTATATATATATATATATATATATATATATATATATATATATATATATATATATACTTAGGAAAGTTTGTTTCTACTCACTCTTCAAAATCCCTCTTAGTAAAGCCACAGGAAAGAGCTATTGTGAAATTGTGAAAAGACATCATATAAAACGGACCACTTATCTACCTTCCATTATATGATGTCTCGCCTATTATCAGATGTTTCATATTCTGAAGAATATTTTCATCTTTTTGACAAAAGCCTTGTTAAGAAGACCTAAGCGCACTCCAGATGTCTTTCTAGGCATTAATATGCCAAAATAAGGTACTGACTAATTGCCTGGTCTCCATAAACGGTATCCATGGCAACTGGGGTCAACGGAGATGAGTTACGATTCTTTTTAAAGTGTAGATGTTCACATGGGAATTGGTGTTAATGGTGGATGTGACATACTGAACGTCTAACTAAATAATAAAATCATTTATCTTTTAAACGATAGTCCATCTTCCTACTTTACAGACCAGTGTGAGGCTAATAAGTTTGTTAGTATTCCTTAGTACTGATATTAATTTTTTTTAAATAAAGCATAATTAAAATTTAAACAGACATCTGAGACTAAGTCTGCTTCGTCTATAAACGAAACCTCGCTTTTGATGCCTCAAACAAGAGGTGGGCGATTGCAAAGCATGTACAAAGCAAAAAAAAAAAAATAAAAATAAAAAAATAAAAATCCTACCCTCTTTCAGCCAGTCAGTGTTCCTGTTATAATAAAATCAATAAAAAAATAAAGAATATAAAAAAATATATACATATACAGACATCTGACACTGATTCTGCCTCGTCTACAACCGAAACAGCGTTTTTAATGCATCGAATACGAGCGAGGTGATCACAAAAACAAGAGATAAAAAGCTAAAGAATAAAAAACAGAAAACTTAGACTGAAAAACCTGCGCTTTTTCAGTCTGTTAACTTCATTGTTCGTGAGTTTACAAAATGAATACGAAATTGACCGTGCTTGCAATTACCTGCTGCAAAAAAATTACCATTTTGCTGGAATGTTTCAAAATTGATCGACATGAAGAGCACAAATGGATCTTTTTATGACCTCTAATGTATTCAATGTTTATTTCCGCTGTTGTGATAGGCTGATAAAGTTGATATAGAATACTGAGAGAGGATACGTAGGTTGCATGACTTGATATATAATAAGGAGAGAGGATACGTGGGTTGCATAACTTGATATAGAATAAGGAGAGAGGATACGTAGGTTGCATAACTTGATATAGAATACGGAGAGAGGATACGTGGGTTGCGTAACTTGATATAGAATAAGGAGAGAGGAATATGTAGGTTACATGAATTAAACTGTTTTTTCATTGACAGAAGACTTAATTGAACACTATGGCTTTTATCAAAATTAGTTTGTGCACTCCTCTATAAGCAGCGATAGTTCCTCATTATTTTTATTATCATTTCCACGAAAAGGCATAAGATAGATAAAAAAAATCACCTATGCTTATGGTAAGATTATCTTATTTAATTTCTAAGTTAACTGAACATAGCAGGATATTGATAATTGATTTAAAATTCGTGGAAAAGGTTTATCATTTGAGAACTGAAGACAGAAGTAAACACTGAAAAGACACTAGGTAAAGAACTGGAATATTTATTTCGGGAACATTTTGAATTATCAGTTATTTTCTATCCCGGAAGAGGTATTAATTAAAACTGAGAACTGAGCAGAGGTGCGGGTCATGATATTGGGGGAAATGGTAGCAAATAAATGAAAATAAACGCCTAAATACATGCAAACGGGATAAGTCAATTTTTAACGAAAACTGGAAAAGTAAAGATAAATAGCTTACCTATTACGTAAACCAGGAATACTAAGGACAAAATCCGAATATGTGTTTTAAATATTAAAACTTCATGCAAAGTAGCATAATTGAAAGAAAAAGTTGATTAACGATGCACACGTCCTTCCTCAACAACAGGTCATTGTCGAATGACTCCAGCTTCCGTATGACTGATGAAAGGAACTTTTACTTACGAATGCATTGTTGAAGCAGAAACCCCTGATTATACGAGACAGTGAATCAATGCATTGAGGATGTTTGCCGTGATCGTTATTGGATTATGCCCTTTCCCTTGAGTTTCTTTTTTTTTCTTCTTTTTTTTTTCTTTAGCACGACGACTTTATCTTTCTTTTATTAAGGCTAATTCGGCAACTGTCTTGTTGAGTAGCCAATTAGCCACAAACTCACCCGGCATTCTGCGAAAACCACGAATTTTTATGTTCACTGAAAAAACAATTACAACCTCATCACTATTCTCCATGCAGCGGATTCAGTACAAATGACAGCGATTAACATATTATCAGTACACATGAAAACTAATATTTAGCCAAATCTTTGAGACAAATGTGGTCTATATAGGCATTTATCTTTGGATTCTACGTCACATTCTTTTGTGCCTAATTTTCTTTGGCATAAAGCAATGCAGAAGGTGGTAAAATTGTTTCATCACTGATTGATAGCAGTGCATAAACAAAAACAACACCTCGTCCGGGGCACATAAAACAATGGAAATGAGAGAAGCGCTTCACGCGCGAACTTCAAACATGCAACGATCATTGCAAATCATCCCGTCTGATTTGCATTCGCTCTGATGCAAATTAACCTCGTCATACACTGTGATTAAAAGCCGTGGCACAAAGCTTTCATGTTGCAAATGGACGTTAGGATGCATTTCCTTTCATCTGACCTCCTCATTACTGAAATTAACGCTTCCTTTATGATCCATCAACACTCGACATAGAAATGATTTACGTTGCAGGAGAAATTGATTAGATATTTCGTACATTACTACAGCTGTAATTCATCTTCCTCCTCGCTAACTATTCGCACCTTTGTGTCAGAACCAGTTTTATATCCAACCAGGAAGTTTGTCATCCATTTTACTAACACTAAAATAAAACAACCGAAACTTAAAAACGACATTTTGTCTTTGCTTTGTATATCTCGTTTATTTCTTGCTCATGTTCTTTATTTGAAAACTCCCTTTGTGTTTTACCTATTTTAGACTTTTGCTTTCCATCTTTTTGTAGTTTCAAGTGTTCGTCAGATATGATTGTTTATGTATATTTTTATATCTAGATAACCAACAGAGTTTTCTCCACATTGTATTTGATTTTATGTAATACATTTTATTTCAGTCTTTTAAACCTGTTTTAAATCATATATGTCACTTCAGACCTGTATTCCTTAACACAGCATTTTTTTCCTTCGTGAAAACATCTAAGCATTCTCACTACTTGTCTTCTTTGTCGTTTAATTTAAAAGCTCTCTTTTATTCTATTTTATCTCTCCCCTGAACTTTCAAAACACGCAAATAGCTATCCTGAAAACACACTTGATCCAAGCATCTTACATTATTTTCCATGGCATTTGCCTTATTTTCTTAGTTATTATCCATTTATATTCCTAGCCCTGTGACACAAGGTGTTCCATATTTCTTCTGGACTTTTATGTACCAAAAAAAAAAATTAATGCTTGATCCTTTTCTATTCAGTAAACAGAATAATTCACGTAACAAATGATAACTAATAATAATAAAAAACGAGATTTGGTTCGAGGATTTAAAAAAAAACTCCTATATATATTTGGCAGATGATTATGAGTAAAAATAAGCTCAGATGTACAGGAAATGAAACCTTGCGAGTATTTTGTTTTCACTGAATATATTTTACCGTCAATGTTTAACATGAATCAATATTTTTAAATACACCTCAGTACATATGCCTAATCATCCATTTGGACAGAAGATGAACCCAGGGAAGGGTTCGAAAGCTTTGTATAGGGTTTTTTTAAACTATACACGAACTAGCAACATTTTTTATTATTATTGTGGAACTCTCAGAACAATAGTGTACTTAGTCTCAAAATCTGAAACAACAGCTAAATAAAAACGAAACCAGGGCAGAGGTTAACGACGGCCGTTAAACGCCGAGGCTTTGAGTAGGAAACTCATTACTCATTTCAGCTACTTTTTACGCCAAGGAAATGATTGGAGATTTGCATAAGTGCATTTAAAAAGACGATAGATCTTTGCATGTTTTCTTATAGCATTTGTGCTTCAAGGTAAGCAATTACTAAGATTTGTGTTTTATCTTCAGTTAATGAAAGGGTGAAGATAAATTACACATCATCAAATGAGGATTGAAAAAAATGAATTGCAAAAGGAATATAAAACCTACCGGGAAAATTCTCGTATATTATTCCAGAAAGAAGAGACTTCTATTCTAGAGAAGATGATATCTTTAGAAATTAATACTCCTGATTAAAGATTGAAATTGACTGAATCAATATTGATTATGTCTTTTAGATGATGACAGAGAAAATCAAGTCGTTAGCAATCTTACAGGTCATTTTGAGCATTTTTAAGCGGACAAGTATTTGTTCTGAGAACATAACAATTCAATATGTGGGGAAATCTTGAAATTGGGAGGTTGATTTGGCTGTTAAACATACCTGTTGATATTAGCTAGTAGCGCGCATATGTATGTATGTGTGTATATAATAATAATAATAATAATAATAATAAAAGAAGCCCATAAAAACGCCAAAATATAGAAATAAAGTACTATATTTCAGAGACTGCTGTCTCTCTCTTCAGGTAGGTAATGAATGAGAAAAGTTGCAGAAAAGGGTGTATTTATACTAAGAGATCCATTCATCCTCAGGTAAGCAGTTTTTAGGACATCCCCACTGATAATTCCTTCTTAAATCCTCTCAAGCGGATTACAGAGGAAATTATCAGTGTAAATGTCCTAAAAACTGCTTACCTGTGGATGGATCTCTTGGTATAAATACCGCCTTTTTTGCAACTTTTCTCCTTCATTACTTACCTGAAGAGAGAGACAGCGGTCTCTGAAATATAGTGGCAAAAATTCTTGAAGAAAATTATGAATTTCGATTTTCGATGCGATGCTGCAGGTGACTTAAAAATGTCTGGGTTTTGGAAGATACCAATTTTGGACGCAATCTTCACGCCTTCAGCAACTGCAATGGAAGCTGAGAAGAAGGCAAATTGCAAAGTTGAATAGATGGGTCGACGAAGCAGACGAAAGAGATGATCGAGAAGAGGAGAGGTTGGAAAGACGAAAATAGCAGATAACTCGAGTGTGCAATTTTTACATTGGAAAATATAGACTACATCGCGGGCGAACACCGCGGAGTCTATGGTCCAGCTTTCGGCGATTATGGTTTGATATTAAGATGGATATTCGTTTCATCGACTATGGACGTTAGTTCTTCACTCCAAGTGAGGAAGAAAATGAATAAGTGAGATAAAGGAAAGCAAGGATAAGAATAAATAAAAAGGGAGCGAAGAAATAAGGGGAGGAAAACATTGACTGTTGGTCTGCTATTTGAGTGCGAGTTTGTTTCAATAGGCGGAACCAGCGAAGGGTAGATTTTACCTTTTGAGACATCAATTTTGAGACATATAAATAAGTGATGAGTAATATTCACGGTCTTCCAATGTAATGAACTCGTTACGTGTCAGTGACGTCATCTTTTAAGGAGAGTTCATACATTTGTACATTGTGTTATATCCTTCGTGAGAGATATCGGTGGAATTTTAAGGGCACTGCGATTTCAGATTGATTCCGGGAAGGTTGGGCGGTGAAGCCGCAGGACTGTGCAAAATGGACATAGAGGTGAGTGTTATTGAATACTTTCACCAATTCCTTTCCTTTTCAGGACTTTGAACTGCTTGTGATACCCGCTGTGTGTCCTTCAGCTGCAGTGAACATTTTTCAGGTCAGAAATATGAGGAACGGTAGCATAAATAACCAAAAAGGTTATTTTATGCTACTGTTCCTCATATTTCTGATCTGAAATTCATATCCAATTTAAAACAAATCATTGAACAAGAAATTTCATGTCTCAAGGTCAAATTAATATCAAACAATCCTTGTACCAGAGGTTCCTTTTTTAATTTCAAAGATCGCTTTAAGCCCTTCATGAGATCCAACGTCATATACAAATTCACATGCCCTGCATGTCCACGTTCTTAAGTTCGATCAACTCGAAGGTTGCTGAGGGTTCGATACTGCAGTCATTTAGGTTATAGTTTCCGAACACGACAAAGAATAAAACAACCTGAATTTTGTAATATCAGGAACCATGCTTTGAATTGTAAAATTGAGCTCCAGAAAGAACAGTTCACAATAATAGATCATGTCAAACATCCTGATCACTTAACTACCCTCGGGTCATTAAACATTAAATAACTTGCTCCTTCGTTAAATGGTAATACTTCTTCAGCCACTCTATACCTGGCATAGTTAACGTCGTCACCTGCATTTGACGACAGGTCATTTCATCTTCTCTCCTCATGGACGGTTAGTGTTTGGGTGTTCTCTCTCTTTTTACTGTTTTTACTTTGCACTTTTTTGTTTCATTTTAAGACTATTTTAATTCATGTGAGTTCTGTTTGTGTTTTATGGTTTTATATGTTATTTATTTGTCTTATTGCTCTTTGCAGACTGATGATGCACAGATGTTTCATGTGCGAAACGTTTCATTATAATAAACTTCATCCTTTTACAACTCGTATCATGGACACCCACTGAAGATTCGTATATAATTTCTCCACTGAACGAATATATAATATATATATATATATATATATATATATATATATATATATATATATATATATATATATATATATATATATATATATAGGCCTGGGTGAAGCTGGCACTCGTCTGCAGCTGAGTGGACTTGTGTGCGGTGGGCTGGGAGTGTTTCTTTGTAAGGTGTATTTATATCAAATGGAACCAGCAACGAGACCAACAGCTTTACGTGACTTCTTAACCAAGTCGAGAGTTAACTTCTATCACCAGAAATACACATCTCTAACCCCTCAGTGGAAAACTTGAGAATCGAACTCCCGCCCTCCAAGGTGGCAGGCCACGGTCATACCGATCACGCCACTGAGGAGCTTGTGGGCTGGGAGTGGTACAATGAAATGGCTCCAAATGGATATTATTCCTAATGAACATATTTTCCCCATCCGTTTTCAGAGGTTTTAGGTTTTTATACATTTCTTAACTGGACTCTCCACATGAACATATTATCGCAATATTATGACTCATAACTTGCTTTTACGGACTCTCTCCTTGAAGAGACGATCCCGATTCCTTGATAATAGCCACTGCGAAACTAATCTGTTTTCTTATTCTTAAATCATGTTCTTTCCAGCGAATCTGCGTCATATTCCCCCGTAAAATCCACGTCGTTTCAGCATTGACGCAGCATCCTCTCCATTTAATCCTGTTGAAATTTTTTTTTATGATTCTCCCTCTCATGACGCATCCTTCCTTTCGTAACTTCTTAATGACGGCTTCCTTGTTTCGTGATAAAACGAGAAAATCTCCCCTCAACAACAGAAGAAAAAAGCGCCAGAAAGAGCTAATGAGTTTCATACTCGAAGCCTCAACATTTAATGGCAACGATAAATCATCTCCCAGATCCTCCTTGGCTTCGATGATCATTAACTGCTTCGTTTTCTATAATCAGAAACTGGAGTGTTGTTGTGTGTCAGTGTTGAACATAACAAGTTAAAAATGCGCCGAGGTTTCTTCGATGCAATCGAGTTTTCTGTACAGCGTGTAATGCCGTACGAAACTCTCGAAGTGTTGCCATGATTGGAGGGTGGTTGATCAACATATCAATTTGCAGCCCTCTAGCCTCAGTAGATTTTGTGATCTGAGAGCGGACAGAAAAGTGCGGATGGACAGACAACATCACCTGAATAGTTT
The DNA here is from genome assembly GCF_015104395.2 of Macrobrachium nipponense. Lineage (NCBI taxonomy): Eukaryota > Metazoa > Arthropoda > Malacostraca > Decapoda > Palaemonidae > Macrobrachium > Macrobrachium nipponense. The sequence goes on from NC_061108.1 coordinate 12,212,291, forward strand.
TCTTTTACAGAAGACTAAAAGGGTGAAATATATTCGTGTTAATATAACTCCTCCTGACCAGGAAATACGTATTTCCTTCGTAAGGTATCGTGAATATATATGAAAGATTATATGCCATCTCTCTGGGGATTTTGATTGTTTGCTAAATTATCGGATTAATTCCTTTCTAATTGTTTGTTCTCCGCACAAAATATGATAATTTTTCTATTTTAACATTACCAATCTCCCCATTCCATCTACAGCTTGATTATTTTGAAGTCTTAACCAAGCAAAAAGTTCATTTTAGGCCGTGGTTTTACAATTTGATGAACAAACAGACAAAATCATACGATTCAGTTATCATAAAAAATCATTATGCTAAGAAAAGGAAGTCTGAACATGAACAGAATTAAAAATATTATAAAAACATTAGCAATTTACGAAACTCCGAGACTGGACGAATATTTGATGCCTTTAAAATGAAACTGTTAAGAAACGATCTTTTTCAAGACGTGGAAATATTAGGAAAAATGTTCGTCGTGTCAAGTAGGCGCTTTGCAATTTCATACATTTTCAATCTCCGAAGCAATAAAAATTACATACTTGAATAAACAAAATTTATTCAATGAGAGAGAGAGAGAGAGAGAGAGAGAGAGCTAAACACATCTAGTGATGTGCCCCTTCTGTCTGATACATTTTTAAGGAAAGTAACTCGCAAGAACCTATGGGAATCTATTTTAAGTTTCCAAAAAATATTTTCGGACATAGGAAACCGATGGTTGAAATGTTTTAATGGTAACTTATGTATTTATGGCAAAATCCTAGCGACCTGTATATGGGATGATAGCATGATATTCGAGTCCTATAAAAAGAAATTGGTAATGAGCTTATTTTTGTATTGAATATTTCTGAACCAGAGGCATTCAGGTTTTTGTTCTTTGGAAGAATGGAATCTTCTACATTTTTTTTTTTTTTTTTTTTTTTGGCTCAAAATCTTCCTGGTTTTCCTTATATCACATTATAGCTCCATACGCATAACGACCACAAGACGTTCGCTTTAGCGTTATAATCCGTTCGTAAATATATGTGTGACCTAAAGAGGCTCTACAACAAATTCACTTTATATCAACGAATATTTGGATAACATTAATTTGTTATTCAAAGAAGCAAAAAATCAGTGTTTATATGAATTATAAAGGTGACCCTACCCTTACTAGATACAATATTAAAGTTTCATGATTGACAGGTACCCGGAACATCAGGAAGTACAAAGAGGATTAATTAATGCGACCAAAACGGAAACGTTTAAAGAATGAAAAAGAGAAACACGAAACAATCTGACAAACAGGCATACATCTGTGCATCTGGTTTCAAGTTCCATCGTATATGCATTCCTAAAGTTCACTGAGAAGTCGTTCATGCTCGGCTCCAGAGTTGGTGATTTTTTTTTTTTTTTTTTTTTTTTTTTTTCAAAAATGAAAAAAAAATAAAAATCAGTGATTTATTTGATTTTTTTATTTATTTGGTTTTTTTTTTTTTTTTTTTTTTGTTTAAATGTTTTTCCAATCCTTTTTTTCCTCAAAATGTATTTTATGACAGAATTACTACTGATTTACCTTTTAGGTTTCCGGTTCCGGCCTAAAGTATGTACTTGCAACGTTTTTTTTAATCAAAATAGATAGATGCGGCACAGTTATGCTTAAGTTTTTATTGACCTCCAATTCATATTTTTCAATTTGTTTGCTTTTAAATTTTTAAAAAATTTAAAAAAAATGTAAAATTATGAAAAAATTTTAAATCACGATTTTTTTTTAACGAAAAAATCAATTATTTAATCACTTGATTAAATCTGTTTGATTTAATCATTGCCAACCTTGCTCGACTCTCGGCCTTCGAGAGGAAATTCCCTTTTAAAGACAATTTTCCAGACGAATAGTTATTGCGAAACTGATGAAACTCTGAAGTGGCTAATTAAACGGTTTGCAGGAAAACACTCGAGATATCGGGACGTAATCCTTCACATGCGCAATTTTGTGCGAAAACGAGAATTTTCCTAGGACACATATAGAGAGTAAATTTGAAATGGAATAAGTGATAGAATGTATCAGATAACCCCTCTTCTCTCTCTCTCTCTCTCTCTCTCTCTCTCTCTCTCTCTCTCTCTCTCTCTCTCTCTCTCTCTCTCTCTCTAAGACAATCGAAACATTTTTCAGAATTAGCAGGGAAGAACATCCAAAGATTAATTTGTTACAATTATAATAAAAAAAAAGGTTTAACAAACATAACAGGATTACATAAAAAAGTCGACAGTACTAAGCTGAATGTTAAATGATTACGAAAGTGTTAATGTCATCGTCCATTAAACCCACCTTTCTCTCTCTCTCTCTCTCTCTCTCTCTCTCTCTCTCTCTCTCTCTCTCTCTCCCAAAGAAAATCTAAACTTTTTTTCAGAATTGGCAGAGAAGAACAGTCAAGGACATTTATTTAAAAATTTTAAAAAGGTTACATTTAATTAAAAAAAAAGGGCTTAACAAACATAACAGGATTACCTAAAAAAAAGTTGAGAATATTCTATATTGGTATTGTTCATGATCTCCTGCAAAGAGAGTCCAACGTCCCTGGATTCAGAAGACGACAGGAATGCGCGAGATGACAACATCAAAGCAAAAGACATCCACGCGCCTCATAGTTCTCTCATTTCATAGATCAGTGACGTATGTCATTACCCCACATCTTGCCTTTCCTCTTAGACGTCCAGTGGATCAAAAGAATACTTCATTTCATTCATACGACTGAATAGATATTTGTGAGATATCATTCAGGTACTCACTTCTCATTCGCCTATTCTATACGGTCACTTCTAAGCCTTAGAGTAAATTTTGATTATTCATTAGCACAACACTGCCTGCTGATTGATTGATGAAGTAGCCGTCCAGGGGAAAATTGAAACTGGTAAGTGGAGTATTTGATCTACACTGATAGGGATAAGTGAAATTTACGAAACTGTTCTCCACCTAAAGGTGATAAGCTATAACAGAGTATGAGATAAAAAGAAGTATCATCGAAGATTATTTTTCATAAATAGATGTTGTGTAATTAAATATCTGACTTTTTTTTCACCTTTTTTTTATAATTTGCATTTGGTTTGCGCACATTTTCTGTTTGTTAGCCTTTATTATTTATTTTCGTTATTATTAGAGACTTGAATTATCAGGAAGTGATCAGAATTTCGGAGAGATAAGGCTTTATCTTTAGCACCTCTCCTATTGCTGGCCCGAAGGATTAGATATTTTGACGTGGCTAAGAACCAACTGGTTACCTAGCAACGGGACCTACAGCTTATTGTGGGATCGGAACCACATCGAGAATTGAATTTCTGTCACTAGAAATAAATTCCTCTGGTTTCGCTTTGGAAGAGAGGAGAATTGAACCCGGACCCTGAGATCGGTAGTCGAGCACGTAACCGACTCGTCCAACGAGAAACAGGGAAATGCATTAGTAGCGGAATTTCACAGAGGGCATCTGCACCAGCTCCTCAGAGGATGGGAGTTATGACGAAGATGACAATAAAGCAACAAATTCCTCCCCTCATATTCTTTTATGAGCAC
>NC_061108.1:12220877-12246044 GCF_015104395.2 Macrobrachium nipponense
TAGAAATATCTTGAAATAATTATTTTTTAACAGCCATATAAACCTATCAACATTAAATTAATCACGTGCCCAAAGTCTACGAAATATGGACAAAAGGGAATCACTGAACACCTTACATAACTCAGGACGTTTTGATATAACATATATTATTATCCAACTCTTAAGTCTAAAATTTTAGACGTTTTAACGAGTCACTTTCGGTGATTTTTAATGCGTCATTAGGAGCGTCTTCTCTTCCAAGAATATTTTAATGTGATATTAAGATATTCTTGTATATTTTAACATAGTATATACATTGCAAATTTTTCTCTGCACCAGAATGAACGTCATAGTAACTCCACAAAAGAGTTGACAAAGCAGAATATTGCTTACCATAGATCTCACCCTGGGACAACTATGGCTTACAAAGGCCTCGTGACAGCTGGCCTTAAAAAGAAATTGACTAGGACCGAAAGTTTCATTGAATAAATGAACAGAAACGAAAGGGTTATTGAATGAAAGCTTCATAACAGAGAGGATGAATGCAATCGCTACCTTTGCCAGACCAAAGGAAACTTGGCATTTAGCTATAGATGATACAATGCATCTCGATGAATAGGTGAATGAAACGATAGCAAACCATCCTGAGAGAAAGCTTCTCTCTCTCTCTCTCTCTCTCTCTCTCTCTCTCTCTCTCTCTTTATATATATATATATATATATATATATATATATATATATATATATATTATATATATATATATATATATATATATATATATAGAGAGAGAGAGAGAGAGAGAGAGAGAGAGAGAGAGAGAGAGAGAGAGAGAGAGAGGGTATACTATACATACACACACACACACACACACACATATATATATATATCATATATATATATATATATATATATATATATATATATATATATATGTATATATATATATATATATATATATATATATATATATATATATATATATTATAGACCTAAACGAAAACTAACCAATTCTTACACAAATTCAATGGATATAAAACCACCTCCAGAACCAGAAATTTCCTTCTAGTTCCTGAAATACCAAAGTGTACTCAGGTTGCATCATCTTGCTCGACTGCTATGCGGGCTTTTCTAAAATTAGAGCATAGTTGTCCTTTCTGAATCAGCAACATCATAACAGGGACAGTGCTCCCTCATAAATCTATGGCGATTTGTATGATATACTCGACTGACAATGAATGCATAGGTCCGTCATCAGTTTTGCAATAAGAGAATATTATAAAAGTAAGTGTATACAAGGCGTGATCCTACCTCTGGCTTACTCGGGACGCGTGCTAAAATCTGTGGCCAAATAGAGCGTTGTTTCATCAACAAATATTAAAATAATATGCTTAATTTTACCAGAAATAATTTTTCTGTACTGTTTAACATGCAAATTATTTATTTTTTACATTTTCATTCTAATAAATAAGTCATAAATATTCTATTCTAAAATTCCTGTATCTTTTACTCAACGCGAAACATCTTTTTCAGAACTTTTTAGGGTTTTACAAAGTAGTTTGTAGGCTTACTCCCCGAGTAAGCAAAAATACAACTGATACAAGTGATAAATGTTTGCAAGCATCAAATGGCGTGTCATAGCATTCAGAGTATTATATGAAGCAACATCTAGGTCTTGGCTTTAAAGCAATATTTATTCAATCATGTGTTACGCCCGTTTGCTAATAGTGACAGAAAAATTGTTTTCCATATACAGCTGCTTAGCTGTAAATAAACATCAAGTAAAACGAGGTAAAAATAATACTGTTAAACATAAAGTACAACACTGTCATAACAATATATTTTGTTTTTGTCACAAATAATATTGACACTATATACTATAGACTGGAGTGGCATACTGACTTCATGTCACGATATAAAAGATATGATTGCAAATTAATTCATTTTTTATCAATCCAAAAAATTTTAACGGGGTTTTTCTATACTACGTTCCAAAAATAGTTTCATTCACAATAGGACAAAAAACAGTTACCAGGCTTGTCTTTTCCCAGGCACTGTTATGATTTCATTATCCGGCATTACTGTGTATGAACACTAAACAATATATTGCAGCATTAGCAATGCAATAAAAGAATTTAATTTTCACATGGTGATGTCGAAATTCCTTCACCGTGAGAACAAAATAACACTAAAAGAGCATTTAATGCAAACTTGATAATAAAATTCCAAAGACTCTGCGATGCAAGTTATTTTGTATTACGAAAATTCTCTTCAAATAAAATTCCACTCCCAATGAATCATTTCTGTCATTTATGTCAATGATATTAAAAAACGGAAAGTAAGAACAAAAAATATTTCAGAGGATTAAAAGTGAATTCGTGGCCTACACTTAATATGTATTATTATTATTATTATTATTATTATTATTATTATTATTATTATTATTATTATTATTATTATTATTATTATTATTATTAATGCCACTTAGAAAATAACGTCTTATTGCCATCATGGTCCAACGTCGATTCTCACTTGATGCTCAATAGAGTATTTAAATATTTAATTACTCAATGTTTATTTTCGTTCCTTTCCCATTAATTTTATAGGTAACTATATCTTCTTTATTTATGGGGTAGTGGCAGATTCAGTTTGTTATGGAAAAGGCTTAGTGATGTCAATTACATTCTCTGTGTGAATATTAATGTATATATATATATAGAATATATATAATATATATATATATATATATATATATATATAGATATATATATATATATATATATATAATATGTTACGACCTTATTTACGGCCGTAATTTCAAGGGTTTTTGTCTCTACTCAGAATTTGCTGTCAGTAAAAATGTAACACAGCAACTCAGGAACATAGACAACACCTCAAACAAAAGTTACAATATATATTTACAAACACACAAAAACAAAAAGAGGTAATGGTTGGTAACAATAATATCCAAATAAATGAATGTATAAATCAAGGGAAAACCAACCTTAAGATCTTTAAAAGATCACCTACAGCTAAATTAAACCCTAAACATAAGAAATAGGAAATTTTAAATGTGACACTTCAGGCAGGTACCTGTCAAATTACTGGCCAGAAAAATCTAACCTAATAAACTAAGTTAGGTAGAAGGAAGCAAGAGAAAATAAATTGGAAACTTAATATTATTTCTACCTAACACAGACAAACTAACTTAAATGCTAAACTGAACTTAAGTAAATAAACAATGAATTACGAAAAATAATCTTACAAATAGATGCAAAGTAATAATCACAAGAGGCTTAGAGAATCATCTCCTCAGGTCATACAAGATCCAGAAGACCGTACTGCAAACAGGGGCGTGCAAATCTACAGGTACCCAGCGATCCACGATCGTCTTAATAGTTATAAAAAGTATCTCATACCTGTATAAAGAAAGCCGCCCTACTTGTCTCCACGAGCTCCAAGAACTCACTGACGCTGATGCCGAGGTCAACCGGGTCAAGCTGCAATGCCTGCAGGCAACCCAAAATACCACGGGAACACCGAGGGTGGTAGCCTCCGAGAATCCGGGACGTCAACGGATCTCGCACGCCACACACTGCACCGTTCACAGTAGATACGGGCCACGGTCCAGATACAACAGTTCAGCCAGACAGCGTCCCAATTTTAAGCCTCTTCTGCGCACCTACGTCATCTGAGGGAGCGCGGTGGTGAGAACCATTAAGAACGTATGTAGGTCTAACGCACCGTCAAGAATCTTTTTAGAAGAGAATTTGTTTTGATAATTGATCTTTCAAGTATGTAAATAAAACAACATTTGCATTTTGAAAATATTTTATCAAGTTACAACTTTTATTTTTTTTCTTAGTGCTTCCCTGCATGGTTGCCCCTGACGTTTCCTATACTTTATCAAATTATTAAGATATCTCATTCGAAAATATACGGATATCTTTACATAAAAAGCTATAATATCGTCAGGAACTTCAATATTAGACTTTTTCAATTCATAGCAAAGCTTTTTAAAACAATGTTTGCCCTCTGTGAGTGCTTTCCCGTGTACAGCATTAAAGATCTCCCGCATTATTACTAACTGTGAAAAGAAATGACTAGAAGGTACATGCAACTCCCCCATACTTACACATTCTATCCAAGTATCACTCTTTGGTACTTCTTTATTCTTAGTTCCCAACTCAGGGTATTTCACACAAAATTTTTTGACAATATATCCCCCAATGTATTTAAGAGCCTCCTCCTCAATTACTCCCTCGATATCTTTTTTTATTTCTATGTTTGCTCTCAAAAGGTCTTCTTCCTCATCAAAAAACATCTTTCTAGATCAAACTCTAAATTTCTAAACATCTGTGTTGTAAGACATATCTCTAAAGCTAACTCCCTTTCTTTTGTTATATACTCATCTTCATTGGCAGATTCAATGGATTTATCAACTGAGGTGATATTACACTTTTCACTTATTACCTTCATTTCCTTCCCTAACAACAATTTTTTTAGCCTGAATTTAAAATTCACTGCATTTGGATGATCATGGTGACCATCCATTTGCCTTATGCACCCAAAGAAATGTTCAAGGCAATCTTGATTTAATCTTTGTGTCAGCAGGTAGTCAATACTATGAGAGGCTTTTAACATATTAAACAAAGCAATGGTGGATTTACATGATAAAATTATTCCTTTCTGGAACTTGAAAAGACTTTTTGTATTAGGACTTTTAACTCTCATAGTACTCATTACCTCGATGACCTGGAGCAGTGTACCTGTTTGTTTTTGTCTACATCAATACCAAAAGCATTGCTTTTACCAAACTCTCCATACATGCAAGAAGAATTCATGATATCAAACCAGTCATTCATTAAAAGAATAAAATCGGACGTTTCACTCCAGTTTTGACATTTCAACAGTCCCCTTTCTCCTAAATATTTCACTGAATTGGCACATGATCTAGACAGCAGTTGCACTGCTAATTTAACGCGCTGTCTTTGTTGACCGGTTACATTTAAATGCATTTCATTGATCTTATATGCAAGCCCATAGTCTGTTTTGGTTTTACTCAGCATTTCTCGTATACTAGCATCTGAAATACACTCCATTATTAAGGAAAAAACTAGAGTCAATAAAATTATTTCTTACTAATTTGATTAAATGGGGAACATCCGAGAACACAAAAACTTCTCTTCCTGCTTTAGGATTTTTGAAAGATATCCTATTTTCAAGGGGGTCAATATTGAATTGTTTCCACATACGAAGATTTGTAGATCCCATGTCATGCACCACTGCTACCACAGGATAACCAACACCCTCTACTTTCGATATTATTTCTAACAATACTTTATGCATATCACATTGATCGAACTGAAAATAGATTGGCTGTCTCCATTTACCTATAAGACCTCGCAACATTGCCACCTGTACATTTTCATGCGGTTTGTATAGGACATCTGCTCCTTTGTCATAGCTCCACTCTTTCTTAATGCTCATTTCATCAAATGACAAAACAGCAATCTTTTCAGTAGAGGTAAACGTTTCTGCTTTTGCTTTCAATAGCGTTAATACTGAAACCAAAATCCCGGTTCACAGTAAAACTCTTTCACTCTTTCCTTGAGAGTTCTCTCGCAAGGCAATGGATAACCTTTTCTGAGCCTTAGATATCTATAGCGCTTAGGACTTAAGCTTCTGAGAGTAAAAGCGTTTGCAATGTCATCACTACTCCACTCACAAACTTTTTTCTTGTTAATGATTGACTTTATCTGAGTTTTACTGAAAAAAGAACCTAATATATTTTCAACTCTAATACTAACTTCACGTTCAATCAAAACAGACATATTTTCATTTAAGTATGCATTTTGTTCCTTCAAGTAATAATTTTCTTCTTCAAGCTTCTTCATTTTCACCTTTAAATTTTCAAACTCCTTTAAGACACTTGTCCCTGGCATAACTTCGTTTTCTTGCAAATTTATGTCATCAGCTGTCGATATCTGGGTATCACTTATTGACGAAAAGCCAACATTGCTGATGTTGCAGTCTGTATCCAAGACACTTAATAGCTCCTTGACGATTTGTTGACGATTCCTGCTTTCAGCTCTTTCACATCTTGAATTAACATGTTCTGAATGCAATGCGCCTGAAACAATATCACTAATATAAACACTGGTGCTTCTACATAATTATATAGACTATTAATTCATTTGGACTCTAAGCTTGACTGTATTCACTTTTATACAAACAACAGCATGCAAAACAGTTGCTTAATGTACTCACCATTTGGTATGAAAAGACTTGGTACAGCATCTTCTTTTAGCGGCCGATGATTTTTAGGACTTTCAATGCCTAGTAACCGAGATTTCATATCATCTTTGTAATCCTCGGGTTTGAAATGAATCGAGCAAACAGTAGCATACACAACGTTAATTTTGTCTGCACGACAACAGGCATTTACCCACTGGTCTATGTATGGTTTTGCCTTTGGAAAACGATGGTATTTTATATTGGAGTTTTTCGTTTTTTCACGTGTGTTAAAACAGCCAAATACCGCGCAGTTACTTGGCATTATCACTGATAGAATGAATGAATGAATAAAAAGATATATAGGTGCACAGCACGTCCTGTTGTTTACCTTACCTCTATGGGTAGCAAACTAAAGCATTGTTTTGGTTAACCACGTGTGAGAGACCAGGGCGCATGACGTCACAGTATTGGTGATTCATACCCAAAGCTGCGCGCTGGCTGACCTGTTGTATCTGGACCGTGATACGGGCCAACTCGTTCGGAATCCTTCCGACGAACGAGGGAAGGGGCGTGGCTGATGAATGCCGCGGGTGAGAAACACCAGCGACCACACACAAGGCAGTGAAGGATTAAAGAAGCCGTGATCCAAATCTCCAAATCTCCGTACAAAACTGCAGAAGTGACCAAAGTTTAAGTGGCAAAGCGTCAGGCTGTGAGGAGGAACTCAAACTAACTCTGTCACGAATCACCACCCTTACGATCAAGCCTTCCACTCGAGTCAACACAGCTCATAGGAGAGAAAAACAACGATCGTTAATACGGCACTTCAATGGTTCACTAATACCGGGGGAGAAGGCGGTAAACAAAGCAAAACTGCGAAGTCATATGAATCCCTTACAGAGTTCATCGAACTAATAAACGATACTAACTTGTTAAAAAAAAACTTAACCTAAAATAAGATCAAAAGGTTGGACAACTATTAACAAATTATAATTAACAAATTATTAATTTACTTTAATCTAATACCTTTCTCCCCCTACAAAAAAAATTTTAATCAAATAGAGTAAAATTTTTTTATACAACCTAAAGAATCAATTAATCTTAAAATAGCATCAATCTTAAAAGTAAAGATAACCTTAATGTAAACATGCATAGAATTATCTAATAAAGCACACACAATTGTGCATTACACATTCTGAAATAAAAAGGTCGGCATTAAATATACCTCAATTAAACATACCAATATATAAACAGTCTAATTAAATACAAAGCCTGGAAATAAAATAAAAATTTATCGAACATAATTCTAAAGCCAAGAACAAAATGTACTAAATCACAGAAATGATAAAGTTCAGAAATTCCAAAAGTTCTTGCTAAAAATTAAAGATATAAATGGCACAAAGACCTACCTATCAGCTAATAAGAAACTATGACTAATATAGAACTGAATATTTCTTACAACTAATACTTAAACCAAAAACAACACTGGCAAAAAACAGAATTATCATATAAACGAAACAAACAACCGAACAACGTCGGAACAAACCATAAAGTTAGCACTTGCTTTCACTCTAAATGAACACAAAGAGAAACGAGCAGGGCGAAAGAGGCAGGGAAAGACCAAACAAAAATAAACACTTTACATCCTAGACAAGGTGTCCGGGATCTTATTATCAGATCCTTTAATATGTTTAATTACCAAGTTGAGCTCTTGCAGCTGCAAGGCCCAACGTAAAATCCTTTGGTTAGACCCTTTCATCCGTTCAATAAACACTAAAGGATTATGATCCGTCCATACTCCACTGGAAAAGAAAGATTAGTTAAGTACGGTTTAAAATGAGATATGGTACGGATCAGGGCGAGAGCCTCTTTCTCAATAGTTGAATACTTACGCTCTGCCGTTAACAACTTTTTGCTGTAGTAGGATATTGGGTACACCTCCTCGTCCTCACCCTTTTGAAAGAGAACGCCTCCAATGCCTACATCGCTAGCGTCTACAGCAATTATAAAGGAGCTTGAAAATTCGGAGAAATCAAAATAGGTTTAGACATAAGAATAGTCTTAATTTTAATGAATGCTTCTTCACACTCGCTTGTCCAAATAAATCTTATTTTTTATGCAAAAGATCATTCAAGGGACGAGCAATGTCAGAAAAGTTCCTAACGAACTTTCTATAGTAACCCATCATACCAAGCACCCTTCGAACTTCTCGGACATTGCACGGTCTCTTAGTTAGTTATAGCCTCGACATTAGCCTGTTTCGGGGCTATATGACCCAGACTAACCTCATGACCCAGATACACAACTGTGGCCTTACCAAATTCGCATTTAGCGAGGTTAATGACTAAGCCCGCAGCACGGAGAGCTTCAAAAACTTTACCCAACCTGAGTAAATGAGTTTTCCAATCATTACTGTGAACAACAAGATCATCTTAGTAGAATCTCGGTACCTTCTAATCCACAGACCACACGGTTCATTAATCTTTGAAAAGTACAAGCAGCATTCCTCATCCCAAAAGGCATGACCTTGCATTCATACAAGCCGAATGGGGTGACAAATGCTGAAATTTCTCTTGCTCGATCCGACAAAGGAACTTGCCAGTAGCCCTGAGCAAATCCAACTTTGTAATATACTTTGCTGAACCAATGCGGTCTATGCAGTCGTCAATTCTTGGAAGAGAAAGGAATCATTTTTAGTATGTGTATTAACTTTACGATAGTCCACACACATCCGATACTGTCCATCGGATTTCTTCACCAATACTATAGGGGAGCTCCAAGGACTAACAGAAGGTTGTATTAAATCATGCTTCAGCATATATTCTATTTCCTTATTGACTATCCATTTTAGTGGGATTTAGTCTATAAGGACTTTGTTTAATTGGTGAAGCTTCTCCTACTACCACATCATGTTCAATTAAACTGGTTAATCCGGGAGAATCTCTAACCAAATCTGAAAAAGAATGAATTAAGCCTCCCATTTCCCTTCTTTGATTTAGATCAAGATGCTTCAGATGCTCATCTAACCCATCCAAACATTGCACATTCTTGGATAGAGCATCTGAAGGTACTTGATTAATTATTTCCTCAGACCCATCAGGAAGCACCTCTGCCACCAAAGAAACCGATCCATACCCTGTTTCCAAAGGATCAGATCTACTAGAGATATAAGGTTTCAGTCTATTAATGTGAAAAATTCGACACTTTCGTTTGGTCCCGGGAGCTTCTATTTCATAATTAAGATCGGATAACTTCCTCAACACCTTCCAAGGCCCCTTATACCTTGGTTCAAGGAAGTTAGCCGAATCAGTACCCAACACCAAAACTAATTCCCCAGGCTCAAACGACCGTGCTCGAGTTTTCTTGTCATAATTAATCTTCATAGCAGCCTGAGAGTTAGCTAAATTTTCTCTAGCAAACTTCCAGGCGCTAGAAAGTTTTCCTCTAAGATTATCAACAAATTCACCCACGTTCGTCTCCTTTATTTCATCAGATTCCAAAACTTCATATAAAATTTCTAAAGGGCCTCGTATTTTATGTCCAAAGACTAATTCAAAAAGAGCCACACCTGTGGATGAATTTGGATGACTTCTAAGAGCAAAGAGAGCAAAAGGAAGACCCTTATCCCATTCCTCTCCATGCTCATAACAAAATCTTCTTAAAATTGATTTAAGAGTTTGATGGAATCTTTCCACCACTCCCTGACTCTCTGGATGGTAAGGAACACTAGTAGTGTGCAGAATGGCCAGATCTGCACACTTACTTCGAAATTCCTTACTAGTAAAATTAGTTCCACAATCAGTTTGTATCTTACGAGGGATCCCATACCTCGAAAAGAAAATTGCCAACTGGTCAAATACAGCCTTAGATGTGACTTTCTTCATGGGAATGGCTTCAGGAAATCGTGATGCCCGATCCATCACAGTCAGTAAATAGATAAAACCAGTTTTAGTTTTAGGCATAGGGCCTACTATATCAACTACCAGCTCATTAAATGGCTCCCCAATAGCTGGTATGGGATATAAAGGTGCTTTTACAATTGTCTGATTAGGTTTACCTACCACTTGGCACACTGGACATTCTTTCACATATTGTTTTACTGAGGATTTCATTCCTGGCCACCAAAAACATTTAGCCAACCTACGGAATGTCTTCCAGACACCAAAATGACCAGAGAATGAATCATCATGAGATAAATTTAATATTTGTCTCTGAAATTGAGAAGGCACCACTATTTGCTCAATACGGGACATTTGAGGATCATTAGCAAACAGGGGACGACTCACCCTATATAATATACCCCTTTTTACCCAGAATCGAGGCTTTGTCAAGTCAGAAGTATCACCTAAATTAAAATTGAACTCTCTTTTCTGGGCTTCAGTAAAAGCTGCTCGATCCCAATCGGGAATTACATTATCACTACTTACTACACTACTTACTACTGACCCGGGTCTTACTACATCTACGTCTACCTCTAAACTACTCAAATTTAACTCTTCATCATTATTTAATAAGTCTGCAGCCCTTGCGGCAGCTCTAGTGGTAACCGCTACTGGACACTTATTGATTGACAATATTGGAAATAATTCCTGGCCATCACTATTAATCATATCATTTCCTAATATGCCATCAATACCAGCTATAGGAAGACTCGACAACGGCCAACTCGGTCTTTCCATAATACCCAGGGAATGACAACATTACCTCTACTAAAGGAGCTGAAACTATTGTGTTCGGGAAACCTCCCAGAACAATAAAGTTCCCTGAATACTTCACCAAACCTTTTAAACTGCTTTCCAGCACTAACGACCGAGCAGACCCTGTATCTCTCAAAAACCTAACATCAATAATGACGGAATTATAAATTACTTTACCAGGCCATATGTATTTATCATATTTTAGTCATTCCTGTGGATTATTATTTCCATCTCCGGGCGTACTATTACCACCACTACCACTATTTATTATCGGTAATTTTACGTCAGGAGATGCACTTGGCATTAAAGCCACAGGATTATTCCTTTGAAGATAATTTGTTCTGGAGTGACACTGAGCTTGGAAATGACCGGGTTTATTACACCAGAAACAAGTCTTCATATTACTATTTCTCGTCCCGGAACTACCTCCTTTGGAAAATACACGAGTACCAGGTTTACTCGTGAATTTTCCATTCTTACTACCAGAGAAATTATTCTGGGCCACGGAATTCTTAGATTTATTAATATCACTCCGTATTCCTCTATGGAAATTCTCTGATCTGACTACATTACTATTCATATCCTTGCTGGCGAAATTGCCTGAACCTGTTCTATGGGTCAAGACAAATTCGTCAGGCACTTGAGTTGCCTTACCTAAATTAGTGACCTTCAATTCTTCCAGATAAATTCTTAGTTCTTTGGAGCAAGATTTCTTAAACTCCTCCAAAAGCATGAGTTCTCTCAAGGAAGAAAAAGTGACAACTTGACGACTTTTCAACCAGTCGTCATACTGTTCCTCCTTGAACCTGGCAAATTCTACATACGACAAGGATGGCTGTTTATTAAAGTTCCTAAACTTCAACCTGTATGCCTCAGGGACCAAATCATATGCTTTTAAAATTAGTGCCTTTACCTTGTGATAATCCCTGGCTATCCCTTCCTCCAAGGCATTATATACCCGGATCGCCTTGCCAACCAATTTACACTGAATCAGCACTGTCCACATCTCTGGTGGCCAAGACAACCGAGCAGACACCCTCTCAAAGGCCTTGAAGAATTCAGGAACATTCCTTTCATCAAAAATGGGAACCAATTTTAATGCAGCCCCAATATTAAACCTATCAGGCTGACTACCTCGTGGGGTGCTAAATTGGTTAGGAGCCCCCTGTAACCTAGCCATTTCAAAAATTAAGGTTTGTCCATCTCTATCTCATGCCTCCTCACCCTCTTGTTCTCTGCATGCTCCAATTTCAACAACTCTATTATTTACAAATTAAATCATATTCCTGAATTTTCCTTTGATTCAGAATTTACAGGCATTGTAGGCACTGCTGGCCCTAAATTCTCTTCAGTTAAGAAGGGGTTTGTGGTAATATTTCCTCTTGGAGGCAAATTGGCCGGACCTTCATAAATGACTACAGTCTGAGGAGAATCATCAAATAACGAAAAACCTGCACAACCACTAATTCCATTATAATCTACAACTAACCTATCATCATTTCCTAATTCACTACCTCTATCACTAATATTTTCCCCAACTAACTCTTCAGCCTCAGCCAAACCTTGCATAACACTGTTCTTTACCATTATTAGTAACTTCCTCTTTGTATCCGTCATTTTGAACGGAATACCTAACCACCTAGCACAATTAACAAGATACTCCTTACCTAGTATGGGTAAATGCCTAATACAGTCGGCAGACCCTAAGAACTCTGCAGGACTAAACTCAAAGTCTTCCAAATTATCCATAGTGGTAAGAGAGAAAGGTATTTCCAAAAATAAATACTATAACCCCCACTGAGGAGCGTTCCAAAGTCCCAATTACTGTGTACACCTGAGCGCAAATCCTGCCACGGTCGCCAGATTGTTACGACCTTATTTACGGCCGTAATTTCAAGGGTTCTTGTCTCTACTCAGAATTTGCGGTCAGTAAAAATGTAACACAGCAACTCAGGAACAATAGAACAAACACCTCAACAAAAGTTACAATATTTACAAACACACAAAAAGAGGTAATGGTTGGTAACAATAATATCCAAAATAAATGAATGTATAAATCAAGGGAAAACCAACCTTAAGATCTTTAAAAGATCACCTACAGCTAAATTAAACCCTAACATAAGAAATAGGAAATTTTAAATGTGACACTACAGGCAGGTACCTGTCAAATTACTGGCCAGAAAAATCTAACCTAATAAACTAAGTTAGGTAGAAGGAAGCAAGAGAAAATAAATTGGAAACTTAATATTATTTCTACCTAACACAGACAAACTAACTTAAATGCTAAACTGAACTTAAGTAAATAAACAATGAATTACGAAAAATAATCTTACAAATAGATGCAAAGTAATAATCACAAGAGGCTTAGAGAATCATCTCCTCAGGTCATACAAGATCCAGAAGACCGTACTGCAAACAGGGGCGTGCAAATCTACAGGTACCCAGCGATCCACGATCGTCTTAATAGTTATAAAAGTATCTCATACCTGTAGAAAGCCGCCCTACTTGTCTCCACGAGCTCCAAGAACTCACTGACGCTGATGCCGAGGTCAACCGGGTCAAGCTGCAATGCCTGCAGGCAACCCAAAATACCACGGGAACACCGAGGGTGGTAGCCTCCGAGAATCCGGGACGTCAACGGATCTCGCACGCCACACACTGCACCGTTCACAGTAGATACGGGCCAACTCGTTCGGAATCCTTCCGACGAACGAGGGAAGGGGCGTGGCTGATGAATGCCGCGGGTGAGAAACACCAGCGACCACACACAAGGCAGTGAAGGATTAAAGAAGCCGTGATCCAAATCTCCAAATCTCCGTACAAAACTGCAGAAGTGACCAAAGTTTAAGTGGCAAAGCGTCAGGCTGTGAGGAGGAACTCAAACTAACTCTGTCACGAATCACCACCCTTACGATCAAGCCTTCCACTCGAGTCAACACAGCTCATAGGAGAGAAAAACAACGATCGTTAATACGGCACTTCAATGGTTCACTAATACCGGGGGAGAAGGCGGTAAACAAAGCAAAACTGCGAAGTCATATGAATCCCTTACAGAGTTCATCGAACTAATAAACGATACTAACTTGTTAAAAAAAAACTTAACCTAAAATAAGATCAAAAGGTTGGACAACTATTAACAAATTATAATTAACAAATTATTAATTTAACAATAATATATAATATATATATATATATATATATATATATATATATATATATATATATATATATATATATATATATATATATATATATATATATATATATATATATTATATATATATATATATATATATATATATATATCTATATATATATATATATATATATATATATATATATCTATATATATATATATATATATATATATATATATATATATATATATATATATATAGATATATATATATATATATATATATATATATATATATATATATATATATATATATATATATATATATATATATATTATATATATATATATATATATATAGATATATATATATATATATATATAGTATATATATATATATTATATAATTGCCAATGTGTGTATGTATGTTTGTATGTGTGTATGTTTGGTATGGGCGCCCGCGCCGTCGGTCTGACGGGACTGAGATTCGGAACGGAAACGGGCTTCCACTCCAGGAAGGTCGAGACCTATGTTCGGGAGCCCGGTGTCCCAAAATGTCTATCCCCCCCCCTCTAAGGGTGAGAAGGGATTGAGTGAAAGAGCGGGTTTTGCCCGTTAAGTGGGGCTGGCTATGCCCGTACACTTAGGTTACTTTACAAATTTCTGTATACATCAATGACATCAAAGAGGGTGGTTTTAGAAGGGAGTTGACAAAGAGAGAAAATGAGAGGGATGGAAAATGAGAGAGAGTAAACCGGGTGTTAGGGAGAAGAAAGGAAAAAAAAGACAGACAGACAGACAGACAGACAGACAGACAGAGTTGGTATTACTGAGAAGAAAGACGGTAAGAGAAATGAAAGAGAGAGAGAGAGAGAGAGAGATTATTATATATTATTAACCAGCTAGTATATATATATATATATATATATATATATATATATATATATATATATATATATATATATATACATATATATTATTTATTTCCTTATAAGCATAACAAACCTTTCCCCTTTCTCGTGTTGCAAAACTTCACAGACGAACGGAAAGCGAAACCACACGAGAATTCGCAGGAAAATTGTATTGAAATCATCACTCTCTTCTATGTTCAGAATGTTACTTTCTCGCATATTCTGTCAGAAGATTCTCTGCACAACACCGATGAGTCATAAATACTTCCCCATACAGTCCCAGTCTTTGGCGAACAAGGAAGTTCTACGAATCCGACAAAGGAAACAAATAGCGTACAAGTATCGCGACTTGTTTTGCCATAAGGAAACGTAACTTATCTATTTTAGATAATAAATAAAAACTAAAAGCCTAAGTATCAACAGTAAGAATAGAAACTCTGAAATGTTCACCACTGTGGTCATAACTCTTACTTATAAAATTTCCATCTTATTTTATTCATAATGAAATACATGCACAGTGGACTATAATACTTTTGTTATTGAGAACTCGATCAGATCAAAGGCGAAACATATCATGGAATCAAACGTCAAATTGATCAGTGAGTTATATGATATAAATTTCTCACAATCGGAGATGTGCAACAAAATTTAATCTTATTTAAAAGATGTACAATCTACCTAAATATTTACATAGGTTTTAATGAAATCAATATCAATAGGAAAGTAAGAAAATCTTCTGGCAATACTGCAGATAAAGGAGGGGAAATAAAGAACTAGAGGGAATAAATATGCTTATAACTACAGATTTCACAAACGAAAAGATTTATTGCACAAATGTGTACAATATCTAGTGCTCTACTTCATATTTGCCCTGACTAACACACACTACTATTTCACGCTGTTGATATATGATGCATTATTGCACCCGAATATTGTCTTTGCAGCATATGAATTGCTAATTCACATCGAGCTGATATAATAGATTATTCTAGATAATGTGTTTGCCGAAAAAAAGAAAGGTCATATAGGGTTCTGCTAGAATAGAGAAAAGGGTTATGCAGCTAATTTTTTTTTTTTTTTTTTTTTTTTTTGAGAGAGAGATCTCTTGTAAGATATGGAAAAATTCAGCCATTTAAATTGGCTAGATGCCTAGGAACCTGATTTCGTGTGGAAAATATTAAGGGGGAAAATCACAGCCCACTGAGGTATCTAATTATCAGGTTTTGTCAAAGCCAGGGAATAATAGAAGGTTGAACTCTCAGTCTGACCTGTGACCTTATGTACACCGCTGGATGTCAAAATTACATTTATTATAAGGATTCGATTTCTAAAGACACCTGGATCTGTAACTGGCATCGTTTACAAGAATGTTTATCTCAACCTACTGATTCTTCTTTTTTAAAAAGAGAATTTTCTCAACACATTCCTAATCTTTTAATTAAATTTTATTCGCGTTTTAACGTAAAGTTCACATACATATCAATAGTCATCTGACTTCTTACTCCTCATTAACAATTATTGTGGGTTGTTATCATCAATAAAAAAGTAAGAAGTCTAACGAATGGAGAAACTTTTATTTCATGAAAATATAAACATTACTATTATACATTTACTTGGAAAATCATCTTAAACATTCCTAGCTGAGAATGAAATAATCCATGAAAAAATAAAAATACCCTTTACTCAGTCTCATTATCAGGAGTTAATCCATGAAAAAATAAAAATACCCTTTACTCAGTCTCATTATCAGGAGTAATACTTCAAGTATTGACAATCATAACAACACAATTGATTGACAGGTTTAGAGAGAAGCTGTTTGACTGAACCTTAGCCTGACAAAAGGAAGTGAAATTGTGATTATCAATTTGCTTTTGAGATAAATTTTTAAAATCAAATCAAAGCCTTGATAAGCCTTGCCAGTTATCCATTGGGGCCACCAGGATTTCACCTACCAATGGAAGAGATAATTGTGATAATTTAGAGAAAATGACCCGTAATTGTAAGAAACTTCCCAATCACTTGATGTTTGAGAAAATTTCTCGTTTTTGAAAAATACCATGATAACGAATAGACATTTAGATATTTTCTTTCTATGCTTCTCATCTCGCTCACTAACGAGGCCCGAATGATAAAACAAGAACTGAAACTAGGGGGGAATTAAAAATTTAAAAAAGGAGGAAAATTCTTCAAAGAAGGTTCGACATCACTACTGTAAATGGAGCTTCCGCTGAAACCACCTGAGGTCATTTCCTTTCTGGAAGAAAGGAGGAGAAGACCGAACAAGACAAGACGTTCTATTTCAAGTCTTCTTTGCTCCTGTTCTCCTGTTCTTTTCCTTCATGATAACAATTCCCAAATAGAAAGAGAGAGAGAGAGAGAGAGAGAGAGAGAGAGAGAGAGAGAGAGAGAGAGAGAGAGAGAGAGAGAGAGAGATGAGTGTAAAAAGCAGACAAAGAATATCATAGAGAGAGAGAGAAAAAAAAAGATTATTTTAAAATTATAATATATGCTTCATTTATACATATATAGAAAGATCCCTGACTTTTTCATCCTGGTTCTACTGCCCTCTGATGAAATGTTAAGAAGGACATGGCAACAAAAGAAAGTTATCTTCTAATTACAGTAAAAAATAATATCTCTCATTAATTTAATCTAAATACTTTACCAGTCATCCAACTGGCCTTTGATAATCAGCAAATAACGTTTTGCAGACACCGATAACAAAAGGGTAAAGACTCAAACAATACTAAGTTAAAAAATAAAACTTTCTCGTTCCCATAATTTTCCTGTCAATAACACATAATTTACGCCCCTTTCGATCAACTGAAACCTTAAATAATCATAAGGCTGACCAGCATAATGTTTGACGAATTTATTTTCCATTATTTTCAGAATAAATGACAAAGTAAATCAATAAATGAGAATGAAGTATGTGTTTAAAGGGATTACATTGCAAAGGCGGAAGAACTTAACCTCTTTGTGGATTTCAAGACGAATAAAATTTTACGGCTATTTTTATTGCTTACAGTGTTTTTAGATATTTACAGATTCTGCGAAGCCTAATTAAGAAATTACCATTTCCACTTCCTTCCATTTCTTAAGTTGTCCACTACATAAATAGCACTGTAGAAAATTATTTTATGGTCAGATAGTACTGATAACGGAGAGCAGAATTAACTGTGGTTGTGGTTAGAATCTCGTAAGAAAAGTAAGGATGGCTTGATTGATGCACTTTTTTAAGCCGAAATGTGCATCGATGAAATTTCCTACGTATAGGATTTGGTCGATTATAGGTCATATGTCTATTTATTACGTGAAAGGCAAATTTATCTTAATAGTATTCCCAGAATCACCAACTCATAATCATATGATCCCTTTGTAGTTTAGTAAGTGTTCATTGTTCTTTATAAATGAATGTAAACGTCATTATGGTAAATTACGAACATTTTTAAAAGTTAATTAGGTTCATATTTACCTATGGTTAGGCTTCATCTTCTGAGCAAACCTTATTAGTAATTGTTTAAACGGAATGAGCTCCACCAGCTGTTTGAGGATTCGAGAACTGACACAAATCACCAGAGATTTTTATAATTCCTTCCCTTTTTCTCACAGGAGAACGCAACTCGTCGCTCGAAAATATCCTTTACTCTTTTCGTTGGCTTTTTGGAAGCTCTTGCTCATTTTGGAAATACCTAAATATGAGGAAAAAACAAAGTTGATATATTCGTTATCCTCATTTTCAAAACACAAAGGTCCAAACTTTTCTGTGTGACAAGGATTTTGGCAATGGGAGCATAACAGACAAGCTGCTGGAACACCTCGTGTCTGTCCATCCTGGAAATACACCGGCCTATTATGATTTTTCTTCTTAAAGCTCGATTTATTTTTAAAAAAATCTGGTGCCGTACCTGACCTTCGATTTATTCAAACACAAAAATATATATATATAAAAAAAAAGCCACATCCGGTTGGAGAGAGTTTTGTAAAAGCCTCCTAGCCCTGGAAATGGTCAAGCTGGTTTGAGGAGTAGAACATAGCAGAGAACTAAAGAACTTCCTCTGTCAAATGATGTTATCTAGTAATGTTGAAATTTCTGTTAATATATTGAAGCAGTTAATGGAAATCGAAAGCTACGCAATTATTTCCATTCAGCAAACAACTGGAATAAAGTACTGATGTCTCCCATGGAATTCAATTCATAGTTTTGGTTTTCTGAAAAGAAAACTATTGTGCCGGCTTTGTCTGTCCGTCCTCAGATCTTAAAAACTTCCGAGGCTAGAGGGCTGCAAATTGGAACGTTGATTACCAACCCTCCAGTCATCAAACCTACCAAAAGTGCAGCCCTCTAGCCTCAACAATTTTTCTTTATATTATTTAAGGTTAAAGTTAGCCGTGATCATGCGCCGAGCAACCCTATCAGACAAGCCAGCAACGGGCCGTGTCTATAAGCTTTATGGGCCGCGGCTCATACAGCATTATCATCTGTAGGAAAAACTCTATTCTTTACTAGTTTCGTTTTATGCTCTATGTGAACATTTGGTTGCTATGGTGGCACGAATAAGACAACCAGCCTAAATTACGTATTTCCAGAGTAAACAAGCGCATTTTTACTGACTTATAAGGTGCGCATGTTCTTGAAAGCTTCTCTCGCAAAAGCTAACCAAGGAAGGGGGGGGGGGGGGGGGGGGGGTGACACCAGAGTCACACCTCAATGCTAACTTCTCATGATTAGAAATACTCTTGCGAGTTGGAATTGAGGGAGTTTCTCTGAAAGCAGAGCATCTACTCCCGTCTATAGACATAGTCGCTACCAGCATTTCGTCGGAATTTCATTGCAGTATCATAGAGATCATCATCCTGAGATTCGCCTTTTTTTAATGATGGTTTATGCCATTTGCCATACCTAAGCTAATTTCTAACTTTGCCGCTCTCTTTCAACGATCTTTCTTCACTTCCATTAATAAAAGATAAAGGTTCCACTTTTATTTACGTATTACTGTTGCGTGTAGTAAATACCTTTAGCATATATACTTTTAATGTTCACTTTCATATAACAATCGAATTGTTCTCCTGTATAATCAAGAATAATCGTTCATGATGCATTTTTTTTTCCAAGAGAGATTTTAAACATATCAAGAACACTAAAATTCGTCTATCGGATTTGGATATACAAACAGCATAACCTAGATGGTGGAACTTAATTTCAAATTCTTTGTGCACGCTTCAATGGGCAGAGAGAGAGAGAGAGAGAGAGAGAGAGAGAGAGAGAGAGAGAGAGAGAGAGAGAGAGAGAGAGAGACAGACAGACAGGAGTTCTTAAGCAAACAATAATATCCCCTGAGTATTTAGGTGATTCTGAGGTTAATTTGCTCCAGAGAAAGAAACAAAAAAAAACCTATTTACTCTGCTCTACAGAAAAAAAAAATTCTGCTCTAATAACATAGCTTAAAGAGGAAACTGCTTTACATTTCGCCATTTAATACTAGTTTGAGCAAAGTAACGCAGAAGAAATTGTTCTAAGACCCTTTCATATTTAAGTTGTTTATGTATATTTTCGTATCTACATAACCAAACACAGTTTTCTCCCTATTGTATTTGATTTTATGTAATTCATTTTATTTCAGTCTTTTGAGCCTGTTTCACTTCATATCTGTCATTCAGACCTATACTCCCTAACATACTTTTTCATACTTCGTGAAAACATCTAAGCATTCTCAGCTACTTGTCTTCTTTGTCATTTAATTTAAATGCTCTCCATTTTTATTCTATTTTATCTCTCCCCTGAAATTTCCAAACTCGCAAATAGCTGTAATGAAAACACTCTTGATCCACGCATCTTACATTACTTCCCATGGCATTTGTCTTACTTCCTTAGTTATTATCCATTTATATTCCTAACCCTGTGACCCAAGGTGTTCCATATTTCTTCTGGACTTTTATGTTAAAAAAAAAAAAAAGAATATTTGGTGCTTTTTTATTCAGTAAACCAAAAAAAAATCACGTTTCAGATGATAACTACGCAAAATCGAGAACGAGAATTTTGGTTCGACGATTTAAAAAAAAAACTCCTATATATAATTGGCAGATGATTATAAGTATAAATAATCTCTGATATACAGAAACTGCTACCTTGCAAGTATTTTGTTTTCACTTTCGACGAAAATAATTTATGAAAAGAATGTCGTTTATGTAACCACGATGGAATTATTCGGAATGAATATATTTTACCGTCACTGTTTAAAATAAATCGTAACAATATTTTCAAATTCACCTCAGTACTTGTGCCTAATCATCCATTTGGACTGAAGATGAACCCATGGAAGGGTTCGAAAGCTTTGTATAAGGGTTTCTTAAATTATATACGAATTAGCAATATTTTTTATTATTATTGTGGAACTCTCAGAACAATAGTGTACTTAGTCTCAAAATCTGAAACAACAGCAAAGTAAAGACGAAACCAGGGCAGAGGTTAACGACGGCCGTTAAACGCCGAGGCTTTGAGTAGGAAACTCATTACTCATTTCAGCTACTTTTTACGCCAAGGAAATGATTGGAGATTTGCATAAGTGCATTTAAAAAGACGACAGATCTTTGCATGTTTTCTTATAGCATTTGTGCTTCAAGGTAAGCAATTACTAAGATTTGTGTTTTATCTTCAGTTAATGAAAGGGTGAAGATAAATTACACATCGTCAAATGAGGATTAAAAAAATTAATTGCAAAAGGAATATAAAACCTACCGTGAAAATTCACGTATATTATTCCAGAAAGAAGAGACTTCTATTCTAGAGAAGATGATATCTTTAGAAATTAATACTCCTAATTAAAGACTGAAATTGACTGAAACAATAGTGATTATGTCTTTTAGATGATGACAGAGAAAATCAAGTCTGTACCAATCTTACAAGTCATTGGAGCATTTTTAAGCCGACAAATATTTGTTCTGAGAACATAATTCAATATGTGCGGAAAACCCGAAATTAGGAGGTTTATTTGGCTGTTAAACACACCTGTCGATATTAGCTAGTAGCGTGCATATGTATGCATGTGTGTATATAATAATAATAATAATAAATGAAGCCCATAAAACGCCAAAATATAGAAATAAAGTACTATACTTCAGAGACTGCTGTCTCTCACTTCAGGTAAGTAATGAATGAGAAAAGTTACAGAAAAGGAGGTATTTATACCAAGAGATCCATCCATCCTCAGGTAAGCAGTTTTTAGGACATCCCCACTGATAATTTCTTCTTTAATCCTCTTAAGAGAATTACAGAGGAAATTATTAGTGTAAATGTCCTAAAAACTGCTTACCTGAGGATGGATGGATCTCTTGGTATAAATACCTCCTTTTCTGTAACTTTTCTCATTCATTACCTAGTTAATTAGTTACTTATTTTATTGACAAAAATATACAATTATCAGTACAAATTTGTCCACAAAGAGAGAGACAGCCATCTCTGAAATACAGTACTTTTTTTCTATATTTGGGCGTTTTTATGGGCTTCTTTTATTAGATGGAATTCTGTTGTAACAGAACCTTTATACCAGTCACACACACACACATACCATATATATAATATATATATATCCATATAATAATATATATATATATATATCCATACATATATATATATATATATATATATATATATATATATATATATATATATATATATATTATATATATATATATATATATATATATATATATATATATATATATATATTTATACGTATACACACACACACACACACACATATATATTATATATATATATATATATATATATATATATATATATATATATATATATCTATATATATATATATATATATAGTATATGTATGTATATATATATGCGTGTGTGCAATGGTACAATTACTAGAATGACCGCATTAAAACTGGATGATATTTAGCAGGGTTATTAATTCAAAAGGTACTAGCTATATACCATCCAGTTTTGATTAGGTCTTCCAATATTATATATACAATATATATATATATATATATATATATATATATATATATATATATAATGCGAGTGGTTATAATTTCCAAGTAACAAGACATAATTCTGATGGTTGTATGAATAACAGAAGAGTAACACACAATACCTCGAAGCTGGGGGAAAATTATTTTTCTGAAGCTGATGGGAAGGAGACGAGATCTCAAAAGATGCTGAACTTTTGATAAAGAATTATTAACGTGTTAGAAAAGGAAAACAAAGGAAGAGTTGACACGGTGTTAAAATAGCATGAAACGTTCGGAGTTTTCACGTAACAAGTTTTGGAATCCTTAGTTCTCCAGCTCGACTGATGTCCTTCGAGCATACGAAATCCGAACTACAGATTCCAGAGGCATTCGCGGAGACAAATCAAATCTTATTGAAGACTTCAGAGAGAGCAAGAGGCATTTTCGAAAACGAGACTATGCGAAGGCAAATATCATGGTTAGTGGATTGGATGACAATGCAGACTGGTCACACTAAAGAGACCATACAGGGGACAATCCTCCTCAGAGGTTGCTTTCCCAGAGGAGGGTGGGTTTCCTGCAAGGCTGGGGAAGTGAGCCTGAGGATAGACCCACCACATAGGCTGATGGCCAAAGGCTTCTCAGCCTAGCTAGCCTGTGGAGGGGCAAAACCTCCTCAGAGGCTGCTCCCCCAGAGGAAGGCGGGTTTCCTGCCAGGCTGGGGAAGCGGGCCTGAGGATGGCCCCTGCCAGTCCCTTATGACGCTCTTGATTGGCTTCTGATAGGCCAATCACAGGGCTGGAAACTCTGTCTCCCGAGAGAATTTACATATATTCCACCTCTCTTGAATGATACGTCGTTCTAAAGTATCCTTCAGGAGAGGTGGATCATATTCCCTGCCTTTGAGAAATCTCTCGAGAGACACTGAGTGTTTCCAGCCCTATGATTGGCTTATCAAAAGCCAATCAGGAGCGTTGTAAGGGAATGGCAGAGACATCAGATGCACGGTTGATGTGAATCTATTGTAGAAATGACCCTATACCTAACTTAATTCGTAACGCTCTATAACCCTATAATAAAATCAACTACATATAAATCACGAACTAGTCACTCATGAAAAGGTTTTGGAAAATCAGATATACATGTGCGTAGAAATTTGGCTTAAATGCGACAGAATATAAACTACTTACTCTTTTGAAACATTTTCTGGGCCGTTCACATACCTGTGTTTTAGATTTAGCTGACCTGATGCTGCACAGGCTCTTGCTCATAGAGCAGCCTGTAAAGAGTATCATACCCTGATAACTTTTGGTCGCCAATTAGTCTATGAAAACTAAATGGGTGGCGCCTTAAAAAAAAAAAATAGTATTCATTCTGTACACCGAACAATCACCTTTCAAAAACAACAGTTGTATCCACAAGTCCTAATTGCCACAGGTATTCTTACCTGCCTTTCTCTTATTGAATTTTCTTCCACCCAATTAGCACTATTTGCAAGGACAGCGACCCAACAGTCCTGAGTAAATCCCGCTAGTGTCGTTTTTATAGCAGAAACCAATGCATTTTTAACATCCTGTTTGATATTTGCTTTTTCCACTAGTCTCTACCCCACACTTTCCTAAGTTGTCTTAGGCCAGTGGTGTTTGTTCCCAAGAATCAACAGACCATTTTACATCCGCGTATTCATGCAGCTTCTATTAAGGCAATCACTTCATACTGTTGATTTTTCGTAATAGTGACAAACTTAAGATTCCAGTATTGCAGTATCTATTTTTTCTTTAATAATCATACGGAAATACGAATGTACCCCAAAAGTTGCAGAGAGCTACAAATTCATGAACGACTATATATATATATATATATATATATATATATATATATATTATATATATATATATATATATATATATATATATTTCACTACTATCAGTCCGTAAAAACCCTCATTATTTTGGGCTGGAATTATCAGCAAACATAGTATATATTCCTGGTATGACTAAACACTGGAGTATGTCTTTTTTTTTTGTTTTTTTTTTTTTTGCTGACAAACTCAAAGTAAGTTAAGTTTATAGTCCTCCAAGCACTGCAGAGAATTCTAAGAAAAAACATGGTTAATTAATCGTCCATTTCTAGTGCAGTAAATTATAATAGATTATTACTGACACCGTATTAATATAAAAATATTACTTGAATAAATACTAAAACAAGTAATACAGTTCAAAACAATAAATGAAAT